>NW_004797820.1:174175-177087 GCF_000002075.1 Aplysia californica
GGGGGGGGTTGTCACTATTGTCATTATAATCATTATTGCAATTTTTGTCATTTTTGTCATTATTGTCATTATTGTCACTATTGTCATTTTTGCCATTATTGTCAGTACTTTCTTTATTGTTACTATTGTCAGTACTTTCTTTATTGTCACTATTGTCAGTACTTTCTTTATTGTCACTATTGTCCTTGATGTCACTATTGCTATTATTGCCATTTTGTCACTATTGTTATTGTTGTGGTTTTGTCATTATTGTCATTATTTTGTTTTATCTCATTTTAATTTTCTTTCATTAAATTATTATTTACTTCTTTTTTTAAAGCCGTTATAATCAATGTTTTCATTAAATGTATCAATGTTATCGTCGACATTATAATTGTTTTTAAGGTTTCAATGGTGACTTGAGTGGGCCGAAACGTTGAATACATTTTGTTTATAAAAGGAAATTTCCAAAATTTGACAATCTCCTTATACTTTTTGTTATCGTGCTAAACAACAACACCGGTGATGATGATGATGGATGATGATGATGATGATGATGATGATGATGATGATGATGATGATGATGATGATGATGATGATGATGATGCTGATGAATGTAGCTTTTGTTTTAGGTTAATCTGTAACCAGTTAGAGTTTGAGTAAAGAGAAGCTCATTGGCACAATAACAGTCATATATGTGTAGGGAAAAAGCAAGACAGAAAGACAGAAACGGCAGAGGGAAAGAAAAGAAGTAGCACCTTCCAGTGGTGTCCTCCAACCACCGGTATTTTTTCACCAGGTGAAATTGATAATTTCTAAAGAACAAAATGAGGGGAAAATGCCGTGTCCCATTATAAAACACAGACATAAAAAGCAAACGCAACATATCGGTATAATAGAATACAATTCTTCTCAACGTTTTTTTTTTAATATAGTAGAGGGTTTTACGGCGCTCGCAACTACTGCATAAGGTCATATGAGCACAAAGGGGTGGGTGTCAACAGAGAGGTCTTTACAGGGAATCAGACTTATTCTGCTCACCTCTCTAGCTTCAACAGCACAAGGTCTGCTTCGACTACCAAGGCACACCAAAAACAGCAGGTCACAAGAGAGTGACAAACATACAAAAGAAGTAGAGGAATAATGACAATAGTAAGGATTAGGAAAGAAAAAAATGCAGTTCCCTGTTGCAGTTCAGGCACAGTTATGAGCGTGGCATGAATCAGCCCATTTACAATTCTACTGTGCTTGAACAAGAAATGTCTCCCCTTTGGGAATAGTCTAAAGACACTACAGTCAGTGGCACTACCCTGGGGGGGCATCTCAGCGTTTTAGTTTTAGTTTTAGTAGAGGTTTTGCGGCACTCGCAACTGCATAAGGTCATATGAGCTCCAGGAGATAAGAGGGGTTGCAAGAGAGTAACAAACATAAAAAAAGAAGAAGGGGACATAAAGACGATAGATGTTTCATAGGAAAGAAGAAGCACACCACACCAGAGCATCCGCCAACCACTCACATCTCAATGTTTAAAAACTGGTAAAAACATGAAAGTGAAAAACAAAAGTTTTGGTACTTACGTTTTCAGAATTTCACCTGTGAAAAAAAGACCAGCCCCGCCCGGCTTCCAAATCGCACAGCTACACACAACAGCTCGACTCCAAAAGAACGAAAATAATATCATCTCTGAGAACAATGATAATTAAATCATCATCAATTCTCCTGCCTTGCTCCCGACGTGGCACAAGAAACTAGAATGACCAACTCGTCCTCAGAAGGACAAGGACGAGCGAGAAGCACTCCATTATAGAATTCATCAGAGAAACAAAAACAACAACAGCTGACTAAGAAGACTGACCCGCCTCCGAGTTCCGAGCGATCGGAGCTGTCTCAGCGAGGAAAGCCTCCGTGCTAAGCAGAACTGAACGCGCGTGCGTTACTTGGAAATTGGAAATGCTTGAGGAGTAGAGGTGGGCAAAATCCGGATAATCTATATAAGGATAACCGGATTATTCTCAATGAAACATCTTCTAAATTCAGACTCTTATCTCTCTTTCCTGATCCCCGTTTGCCGAAGTGGGTGCACCCATAATTTGTTGAAGTGGTTCTAACCCATTTGCAGAAGCGGTTCAGAGCATACTATTTGCAGAAGAGGTGCACTAACATATTATCCGGATTTTGCTAAAGCGACTCATCGCCCAGCCCTGTTGAGGAGTGAGAGAGGCGGCGGTGGCAAGGTAAGCTGCCTGCTGTTGTTGCTTGCTTGCTTGCTGTCCACGAGGAAAGAGTGAGCGAAAGATTATTATGATGTACCGCGACGCGCAGGAAACAGGCGCTCATCATCAGCTATGGGGCTTGTGAAGTTGTTGGAATCATCTTAATTAAAGCTTGTTTATTATACCCATCTACCTCGTATGGGTGTCTGCTATTGAAGGAGGTGGGGCTCGCCTGGATTCAGGGGTAAAATTAGCGAGAAAATGGCTGGCAAAATTTGGTAGCTTTCATAGCTTGACAGTTCTTACGAAACTGAAAAGATACATTTTGTGCCTCTAATCAATGTTTATCACAGTGACATGTGTTTTTAATAGATATAAAAGATGTTGAGCCAAAAAACCCACCCCAAAACAACGAACAAGCATACAAAAACAAAAAAAACAAAAAAACAGATTTTAAAAAGATTACCAAACTCGCAGGAAAATGCCGTTTTCTTCGATTTCATTTCTTCTTTTTTTAACGAGAGCCTGATTTCTCCACGATGCCTCACATGAATATTACTACTGCTGTCACCGCCGTTTGCCTGCCTGCCTGCCTGCCTGCTTGCCTGTCCATCTTGTTGTACATTTCTTTTCAAGGTGATAATTGCGCTGTTTTTCTATTTTGTTTCTTTCTTTTCTTTCTTTTTGTTTTGTACACCTTCCTCATCCACCTTCCCGCCT
>NW_004797820.1:179099-194193 GCF_000002075.1 Aplysia californica
GAGAGAGAGAGAGAGAGAGAGAGAGAGAGAGAGAGAGAGAGAGAGAGAGAGGGTAGAGGGGGTGGAGATAGGGTGAATGGAGGGTAGGAGGGGAGTGAGAGAGATTGGATGAAGAGACGGGATGGACGGACAGGAAGAACAGAAGAAGCGACCCAGAAGAACAACAAAGACTGAAGAGGTTGGCAGAGACATTTGCAAGACTTGGATCTGGGCTAACGGAAAGAGATGAATGAATTTCGTAACCTTCGTAATACTTCACGGAAAGTGTTGGGTTTTTATGTTTTTGTTTTTTGTGTGTGTGTGTTGTTTTTTTGCTTGGTTTTTTTTTTTATAGTTTTTTGGGGTTTTTTGTTTTGTTGTTGTTGTTGTTTTTTGGGGGGGGGTTGTTTTGAGAGTGTTTTACGGCGCTCACAACTGCATAAGGCCATATGAGCGTGCGGGACACACTAAACATTTACAGTTGGTAGGAAATTTTGAATTTTGCCCGGGTGGCGGCCGAAGCCAACACTATCGATTTTGACCACCAATGAACCTTTAACGTGCGCAACTTGTACACGGGACCTCCGACATTTCTCACCCTTGTCCGAGAAGGCTTGGTGTAGGTAGATCGTTCCTACCAGAAGATCAGGAGTGTGGCTGAAAAACAGAAGTAAAAAGGAGCCTTGGAGAAGCAGTATAAAGGCTGCAGAAAGAGCCAGGAGCCCAGAGGTGGGGGCAAAGGAAGTGAGGGAATGGGGGAAGAAAGAGGAGACGAAATCAGACAACAGAACATTGTTAGAGAGCAGGAAAGGAGGTGAAAGGAGACAATTTTAGAGAATAAATTTTTTTTCGATCGCTTCCCGGATTCGAAGCCGGGACCTTTGAATGAGAGGCGAACACCTTAACCTCTAGGCCACGAGAGCCCCCTAATGAAAGTGTTCTCATGTACAGACAGGAGTGAACAGACGGTGTGGAATCAGGTGCTCGTCAATTTTTGTGCATGTGGAGTTATTGGTATCATCTGAAAACTGATTTACTTGCCTTGCTTTCAATGAAATACATATCCATCCATCTTGAATAGAACTCAAGGTATCTGCGATTGAAGGAAGTGAGGTCACCTGGTTTCAGTGGTGAAATTACCGAGAAAATGGCTGCCAAAATTTGGTAACTCCAATAGCTACAGAGTCCTTGAAAACAGAAAAATAAAATATTCTGTGCCTTTAATCAACGTTTTTCAGTAAAATTCACAAAGAAATGTGTTTTTATATGGACATAAAAGAGGTTGATCCCAAAAACAAAAATTCGATGAAAATGTCCAAACTTTCGGAAAATGCCCGTTTCTCCGATTTCTGTATTTTGACGAGTGCCTGATTTCACCACGCTGCCTCACTTTTTTCTAGTTTCTTTTGGTCCCCTTTTCTTTTGGTTGTTACGGCGAATCACCAAGGAAGTAACTCCGAGAAATGGGAAGGGAGATGGGGGGGGGAGGGGGGGGCGGTATCCACTTGAACATCAATTGCGTGTGGCGTGGTAGTCTAGTGGTTAGGCTACGGGACTCGTGATTGTGGCGTTACAGGTTCGGAGGTTCGAGCCCCAGGCACGACGTTGTGTCCTTGGGAAAGGCACTTTACACGAATTTTCCTCACTTCATCCAGATGGGAATGGGTACCCGGCCATAGACAGCGAATGACCTTTTCAATATGTCGTTAGTGTTTTAGCGGTCATAAAAATATGTCAGCTTGCACTGTATGCTTCCGAGGAAGTTGCTATTGTTTCAGAACACTTTCAGGTCAGAAAGACAGAGAATAAAATAGTTTGGCCACCTGTAACGTATGTCACCTGGCCAACCAGCCTCAAGAGCCTATAACACCAAGCACGCGGGCTATGAAGGAAGAGGAAGGCCACGCAAAAGGTGGATCGAGGGTGTCAAGGAAACCCTGAGAACTGAAAGAGCTGAGGAGCTGGCCTACCATAAAATACTGCATCTCCCCTCGACGCTCAACGGCAACAGAGAATGAAAAAGCAAAAGTAAAGTATCTGGTCTACTGAGGAAATAATATTTGATTGTAAGGTGTACAGAGCTTGCTGTTGAGCGAGAATTTGTGCAACACAAGTGCTACCTACTTCTACTACAAGGTTTGAAATTTACTTGTCCTACTACTCACATCCGAGGTCTCCACTGTCTGTGGGAAGCCACTCACCATGACCTCATTTGCAATTGACTCTGTAAGATAATTCAAAATTTTTAATGTTAAAAGGGGAGAGGGGAGGGGGCGCTCAAATAGAAAATAGACTTTTATTCGATAGTGTTTGTATGTGTGTATGTGTGTGTGTGTGTGTGTGTATGTGTGTGTGTGTATGTGTACATATTGTGTGTATGTGTGCATGTATGTACATGTGAGTGTGTATGTGTGTGTGCATGTATGTGCGGGAGTGGTGGGGGTGTGGCTTCAGGAAATACGCAAGACACAGATATCGTATTTCCCGTCTTCAGAATGCGCGACATTACCTCCGTTCAAAGCTTCTCTTACAACGCGGCGGTGCCACAGACAGAAGTGTCTTTAAGCCATTCGCAAAGGGGGGAACATTAGCTTGTTCTTACGCACATAAGATTTGTTTATGGGCTGAGTCAACAATGTCAGGCTCATAACTGTGCCTGAACTGCAACAGGGAACTGCTTTTTCTTTCCGAATCCTTACTATCGTCATTTCCCTCTACTTCTTTTGTATGTTTGTAACACTCTTGTAACCCGCTATTTTCAGGGTGCCTTGATAGTTGAAGCAGACTTTATGCTATTAAGGCTAGAGAGGTGGGCAGAGTAAGCCTGATTCCCTGTAATGTCTTCTCTGTTGACATCCACCCCTTGGCGCTCATATGACACTATGCAGTTGCGAGCGCTGCAAACCCTCTATAAAACAAACAAAACGCTTACTAAAACTTGGCCAGTGCCTACTATCATGGGTAAAGTTCTTTGAGGTTTGAAAATTTCGCAGCTATGCAAGAGCATGTTGAAAGTGTGTATATTTTATCTTGCGTTTTGCTTGGACGTATTGCCCTATTTATTTATCGTCCTAAAACAAAAGATGAACATGCCAAGTAGGAGAAGGCTTAGGGAGAAAACTGAAAAGGAAAAAAAACCGGAAGAGACGAAACAAAGACAGAAACGTAAAGACAAGATAGGCAAAGTATTGTGGTAAAATCAGACGCTCGTCAAAGTAACAAAATCGAAGAAATCGACATTTTTCCCGCAGTTTGACAAATTTGGTCGAAATTTTCATTTTGGCTCAACAACCTGTCAGACCCTTTTAAAAATTACAATTCTGTGTGGATTTTACTGAAAAACGTTGATTAAACCCACAGCATTTCTACATTTTCAGTTTCCAAGGACTCTCAAGCTTTGGAAATCACCAAACTTTGGCGGCCATTTTCTCGAGATTCTACCTCTGAAACCAGGCGACCCCCATCTCATTCAATCGCAAATATCTCGACTTCTATTCAAGAAAGATATTTTTTTCAACGCAAATCAAGGCAAATTGACAAAGCTTTCAGATGATACTAATAAATTCACATCCCCAAAAATTGACTGAGCGCCTGATTCCACCGTGTCATTCTTTTTTTCTGCAGAAATTCGCTTTTCTTTATCATGTTATTGTTTCAAGCGAATTTCTTTGCCGTGAAATTCTGTCTCTGCTATAATATCAGTTTAATGTCACTTTTTAAGGGTATCCGAGCAAAAGACTGAATGGAGAACCATGATCGCCGATGTCTGTCCCAGATGTGGCGCTTGATGCTGATGTATCATCTTTCTACTTGCTTTCCACAAATTTGCTCAAGTTTATTTGCCTAAATGTATTCATAATAATTATGTTCCCAAGTACAGACCGAAGGGCTAGAACCCAAATGGGCGCTGGATCGGAAAAGTAAAGTAAAGTATGTTCCCAAGTAATGACCAGAGCAATGGCAACGACGACTGTTCTATAACATAACTTACAATGAGAAAAGATGTTTGGATTGTACAACATAAACAGTTTTTTTCTTCTTTTTGATTCTCGCTCACCCTCCTGATTCTCTCTCCACTCCATCCCCATCCTCACCCCCATCTCTCTCTCTCTCTTTCTCTCTCTCTCTCTCTCTCTCTCTCTCTCTCTCTCTCTCTCTCTCTCCCTATCTATCTATATATCTATCTATCTATCCATCTATCTATCTGTGTGTGTACGTGTGTGTGTGGGAGTATGTATGTATCCCCCTCTCCAATCTTCTGTTTATCTGTGTTGACTTAGCAAATAATTCACTCACTCTTCTATATAAAAGTTAATACATTAACTGAACACACCACTTTTAGCTTTCACGTAGATCTCTAACTGACTTAGCTAAACGCCTACTGGAACAAACACTATCCTGTTACACTTATTCACGAAGTAGTCAACGGTCCATAAATGTATCTTCGGACCAAAGTGACAGATTCTGGGGACATTAGAGGCTCTTCCAGAACTTAACCTCCGCATTAGAAAAGTAATCCCGGATCAGACCAGCTTAATGTGCCCGTGTGTTGTCGTCTTGTGAAGATAAAAATCTTACCCTTGACGTTGAGGGAACAACTCGGGGGCAAGAAGGATCAACACTGACAATCTTACAGACAGGGGGATGTAGGAATCAGACAAAACAAGTAATGGACGATAAATTATGTTTAAACGGTTTTGGTGGGGGGGAGGGGTGTTAACGCCCCCTCCCTGTGGGACGCTTTGCCAGCTCATCTTCCGGAGTCTACCACTTTAACAAAATTCATATTAGCATTTAAAACGCACCTGTTTCAGTCCAGCTTCAATCCTTAATTTCCGACATTCCCTATACAAATAGTATTATGTTCTCTCAGTTTCGTTTATTCATGCTGTTCTGTTCTGTAACATTTTATGATGTGTGATGTGATCAATGTGTACGAGGGTGTCTGGGTAAGTTTTGTGGGATTGTCTGTACTCAAGGATGTACTGGAGAGAGAGAGAGAGAGAGAGAGAGAGAGAGAGAGAGAGAGAGAGAGAGAGAGAGAGAGAGAGAGAGATGATTGCTATAGGAGCTGTGCGCTGCATAATAGTATTATGTTCTTTGTTTTATTGTACAGCGCCTTGACCATTTCTTTGTGGAAATGCGCTTTATTAATGCAATTTATTTTTATTATTATTATTATTATTATTATTATTATTATTATTATTATTATTATTATTATTATTATTATTATTATTATTATTAATGTGGGTATTTAAACGCTCATATCGACTCAATTTGGATAATTTAGGAAGCTTTGACGTTGACCCTGTCTGTCAGGAACTACCTGGGCCAAGAGGGATATTACATTCCAGTAGAAATAACGAGATACTCGATAAACATTCTCCCTACTCGGGAATCAAACTCGGGCCTCTTACATGTGACTATGAAGCGCATAGCCACTACTGCGCAGTATCCGGTTTAAATGATTTTCAAGATTTACAAATATTTAAGAAAAAGACTAAAAAAACAAAAGACGGGTTTTGACAACATTGGAAAGGTTTTGTCACGATTTAAATAAGTAAACAAAAGTTACACTTTCCATAAGCCGTAAGAGCAGAATTTGAATAGATTCAAGACTGAAGCAAATTGCTTTACTTTAATATCTTTAGAATATAAGGCGTGTCAAATTCTTGGCTATTAAAATGTAATGATTGTGTATGTTTAACGCCCTAGTCAACACAATAAGTAACATAATCAGAAGTCGAGCTGGTTCAGACATACCCGTCAGGGACACCCGGGCTGACTGGGACCCGGTGTCTACCGTGAAGCGGTTGGGCGCTTTGCCGTCTCACGCAGTAGACTCAGGTTCGATTCCCGAGTGAGGACGATTTTCATCAAGTATCTCGGTCCTTCTTTTGGGATGTTGTATCCTTCTCAGTCCAGATTCACCCTGACAGGAAGGGTCGAAACCCGCCTCCAAATAAGATCTAAATTGCGCAGATGGAGGCGTAAAACTCCTACAAAGTTTTTTTAACCCTCTCCCTGCGCCCTGGAGTCATTTTGTACCTCCGGGGCTGTATTCTTCACATTTAAGAATACTTTTAGTTTGAAGATCTCTTTGAAACTTTCAGTATTTCTGAAACATCATTTTGACAGACTGCTATGCAATGCGTACAGATCTGATTTACGAGTAAATTTCCTCTTTGGAAAGTATGGATACGATAGTAAAACACGACGTACGGTTAAAATTGATTTGAATGGGATCCAACATTCCAGCCAACAGACGGAGGTTGTGTTACAGAACAAAATAACTCGCCCACACAGGAATGGAATCCGGGATTCTACGTGCAACGGAAAAGAGCCAATCCGGGCTGGGCGTAAAACAACATTTCAACAGACGGACAGAGAGTGCAAACATGGAGTGTCGTTGCCTATGACAACGCCAACACGACTTTAGCATCATTATCGCCATTTTGGTCACAGTGTCATGTGATACATCTAATGAGCAACGTTTCATAATGTGTCGTACGGCATGTAATACTTTAGTCTTTTTATGTGGAGAGCGGCGAATGAAAGAAGTCTGGAGCTGAATGCTACCTAGTACTAACTTTGCAACTTCTGGCTTTGGTTTATTGTTTTAGTAAGGAGTTTTACGACACTTGCTAAACAACACGGTCGTATAAGTGCCGAAGATTACAAGAGAGAAATGAACACAAAAAGATGGAGAAGAAATCAGGAGTGGAGATGTTTTATATAAGTAGGCTACATGTACATGTATAAAAAAGAAGGAGCAAACCACACCAGAACAATCGCCAATCATCTGATAGCTAAATGCATGTCCTCAATAAGCTAAAAGGACACGGCGTTTCCCAGGCTTGTTGACTCAAAACGAATAGTTTTTTTTCTTTTTCTTTTTTTTCCTCTCTTTGTAGGTTTATTGCTTGATTCATCTTCAGGACTAGGGATCGTGAGTAGTGACTGTACATCGCTGTCCTTCTTTCTCGCTGGACTGTGTGACAATTGGGCTGCTCGCGACTTCCCTGCTCTTCCGACTTGCCAGAATCCGATGATTTATGAGACATCGTTGTGAAATCAAGCGCTCATCAAAATAATAAAATAGAAAGAAATCTCAATTTTTTGGCTCATGGTCAATTTTTTTTCCTTTTAATTTTCTTCCATTTTTGGCCCAACTCCTTTTATGCCCATTTAAAAACACATTTTTGGTGGATTTTACAGGGGAAAAAACAATGAATAAATGCAAAAAACTTGTAAATATTCAGTTTCAAGGACTCTGAGTCTATGGAAGTTACCAAAACTTTGGCCGCCATTTTCTCGCTAATGTTACTCAGAAACCAGACCTGCTTCAATCGGAAATATTTCGACTTCTATTCAACATTTTATATGGATTATTTTTCCACCAAAAGGAAGGCAAACGAACAGGCTTTAAGGTGATACCAATAACCCATATGCCCAAAAATTGACGAGCGTCTGATTCCACCACGTCATGACACATTTCCTAGGCAATGGTCTGGCATGACGCTGTGCAAATTTGAGGTCGCATTTCCTAGGAAATCCTCTTGGCAATTTTCCACGAACATTTTGATAGCCACATCCCTCCGAGCACACATTTCTTTGCCCCCCCCCCCCCCCCCCAACACCACACACACACTTTTAACCCCCAGAGTGGAAATCTAATTTCAACGTTTTCTTCTCATTTAGTTTACTCTTCATAAAAGGCGTGTCAGTGTCAGAGAAGGAAAACGGGGGGTGGATGGGGTTGGCTGGGGTGAGGTGATGCGACTTGTAGTTGTACCTCTTATTTCATCAATATTTTTTCCTGTCTGTCGTTTGGTTTGCTCCCCCCCCCCCCCCCCCTCCAGCCCCCTGGGAAAAAAAATCCCCTGTGAGTTTTATTGTAATTATATATCAGACTTTCTACCTCTACTGTAAACGGTGTACGGCGAAAGAGAATGTACTCGTATATTATATATTGCAGCCGACTACGGATGAGCTGATGCCGACAGAGGAGTGAAAAATCTAATGAGGTGGGTTCAACACAAGTAGTCTAGAGTCGACAGTTGATTTACATTGATCTACATTATTCTCTTGAAGGACTCCCCAGACAAGTATGCATAATTTTATTCTTCCTTTTGGCTGCCTTAGTCTGCAACAACTCAGGTTGATACGGTTCTTTCCAGGTGAACGTTGGATTTTGAACATCACGTAGTGATTTCTTTCTGAATTCAATGACACTGGGATTTTTTATCTTTCTGTGGTATACAATTATCCTTTAGAAAGGACTTTTCGTCCGGAACTAGACATGACGGTCTATCTAGACATCACCCAGAGGGCTCTCTTGGTCTAGAGATTAAGGTGTTCGCCTCTCATGCAATAGATCGTGGGTTCGAACCCGGATAGCAACCGAAAAATTTCTTATATAAAATGGTCTCCTTTCACCCCTCTTCATGCTCTCTAACAATGTTCTATCGTCTGCTTTCGTCTCTACTTTCTGCCCCCACCCCCTCACCTCCTTTGGCCCCTCGTCTGGGCTCCTGACTCTTTATGCAGTCTTTCTACTGCTACTCCTTGTCTCCTCCAGACTGCTGTCTCTCAGCCACACCCCTGATCTTATGGTAGGAAAGGTCTACCCCTAGGCTTTTCGGAGGTCCCGTGGGCAGGTTACGCACTTTAAAGATCCCTTGGTGGTCAAAAATCGATAAGAATAGGCTTCGGTCGGCACCTGGGCAAAATTCTAAATTTTCTACTAATTGAAAATGTTTAATGTGTCCCGCGCCCTCATAATAATACCTTACGCTGTTGTGAGCGCCATAAAACACTTACCAGAAAAGAAAGACATCATTCACCAGTGGGTAATTTGGTAATGTTGGTAGGCGGTGGGGATCACTCGGGGAGTGACAGGTACAGATAGTATGTTTTAAAAGTTTTAGTAAGAGTTTTACGGCACTTGTAAAAACAATAAGGTCATTATAAGTACCGAAGATTAGAATTGTCACAAGAGAGTAACAAACACAAAATAAGGAATACAGATCAGGACCATGGATGTTTGATAGGAAAGAAGGAGCAAACCACACGAGAGAAGAGCTCCTGCCAACCACCTGCACAGGTATTATATTAATGCCACACGAATTTTAAATACATGCATAGTGTGGGTAGTGCGGAACTTGGAGCATCTCAAAGGTGGTTAAGGTGGGCGCTGGCTGAAAAAAAGGTTGACGCAAGCAGTAATCTATACAAAGAAAAAATGTAATTGTAAGCTTGGTTTTTTCAGTCTCGAGAAACGTGTCCCTTTGTTTTAGTTGTTTCTTTTTTAAAATACAGGGGGATAAAAAATAACACTTTACAATACAACTTTTTATTTCTCAATTTCTCGCACAAAACTTGTTCTAGAATGTTGTAATTTGTTTGACATAAAATTCATAAAGATGAAACCTGTTTTTGAAAGCAAAAAAACTCAGAAAGAAAAAACACCCATGAAGGCAAACTAATGCAACATTAAAAAATCTTTAATGGAAAGTCCTGAACCGATTGGTTGTCTTTTTTTTTCTTCCTTTTCTTTTTAAGATAATTCTTTTCTATCCTTGTAACATTTAGGTAATATGTCATTTATCTTACTGAACTAAAACATTATCATTGTTATTCTAGAACTCGTAGAGCCAGTGCTCTACATGTTCTTCTTTGGATTCGAAACAATTTTTTACCCGTCATTCGTCGTGGCCAAATATAAGGACCCGCCAAACCATGAATGCTTAACACCACACACGCTGTGAACTTTTCTTTACAAAGGGTCTTTTAGACATGATAGGGGGAGGTTAGGGTGCCCAGAAGACTGCATTTGTGGAGTTTACATAATATCCTGACAGGAGAAAACGGGCCCTGCCACTGAACCGAATGTCACAGAAAAAATGTTCACGCTTTTCAAGATGACCGAGGAACTATGAACACATTGCCATCCTCCGATCCATGTCAACCTCACGAACAAGAAAATTATGCTGTCACAGGTGAATATCTACCTTCAGAAAGTGGACAGTAGTTAAGGTGTGGGAAAGTCCTAGCCGTAGACATCGTCGGCGGACAGACGTTTCATGGGACTCGACTACTGAATTCTTTATCCTGGTGACATTTCAAGGGGTGCGAACGGTGCGTTTTCGATCTGTAGAGGTCGTTTGGTCTAGGAATTTTTAATTCCGATTCTGTATAGATTCAAAGAGACAGAACTCCTTTATCCATGATATCAAAGAAGGCCTTGAGGGCACTTTAGCATTCTTTCTGTACTATGCGCGGAACTTACGAAATGTCGGGGGTGAGTTGGTGGCAATGCAAAGCTCAATGCAAAAAAAGCTCTCTGCTCTGTACTCAACTTGACTATGATATCAGCAGGCAAAGGAAACTTGAGAAAAACAATATCTGCAAACTTCTGTTGACTTGTTAGATTGCTGTAGCTTGCATTAAGGCGTGACTGTTGCGACTTTTAGTGGAGGGCCTAATGATACGTCACACTACACAAATCTAGACAAGGCTAAAAATGGGTTGCTTTCTTATGCGCTATACAAAGCAAAACTGTTCTGTGGAACTATCTAAAATGAATGTCAGACAAATTCCTTTTGGCTGCCAAATATTGTGTTCAAATTTGAAACACACAGCGGCAGTTTGGGGGGGGGGGGAATAGTTACCAAAATAGTTGAAACGTTTTTTATTTTGGATCACCCTGGACTAGTTCTGTGACGTGACGCAAACAAGAGGATTGCATTCGTTTCCGTCATCTGCAAGTTTACCTAACTCTCCTTTGTTGAGAAAGGAGCGCCTTTTTGAAGATTTCAAACACCGATGTCTGGTCTGTGGTGAAGCGTTTAGTTTAGTTTTAGTAGAGGTTTTAAGGCGCTCACAACTGCATAAGGTCATATGAGCGCCAGGTGTAGCGTTTAAGCACTTCACTGTCGCATGCAGGAGACCCGAGTTCTATTCCCGAGGCACGGGCTGAAAAATTTTATCGAGTACTGCTGTGTAATGGTGTATCTTTTCTCAGCCCAGATTGGCTCCCACAGGCAGGGTAGAAAGTGTGCACAATAAATGATCTAAATTGTATCAATGGAGAAGTAAAGAAAATCTACTTTCAAAGCAATAAAATGTAATGGACACCGTAGATCAGCGTACTATACTAATAATACGTTATAATTTGTTCTTTTATGTGGCTTTTGAATTGTGTCCATTGTATGTGTGTGTTTGATCTGGAAAAAAACCAAACTCAACTATACCCAATGTAACAGCCCTTTTTGACTACCAGATTCGTGAACCAGGAACTCGCAACCTCAGAATTAGAGAGTACTATTCGACATTTTTCGCCGTTTTGAGTTACTAAGACCATGACGTCAGAAACTAAATGTTATATCTCTTCTATCAAAATCGTACGATAATTCCGAGTCTTTATCAAAAGATATTCAAACAAATGACCTCGAAAAAACTTGACGTGTTGCAAAACTCAAATTTTTTAACAAATTTCTCAAAACTAGGCAGGCTACTGAACAGATACAATTCTTGTTGTTAGTGTTTATTATGGAATGTTCTAGAATAAAGCTAACCGGACGTGTTTACAAAAATATTGATCTGTCAAGACAAATTGATACAAGTCATTACGCAAAAGCTGGATACTCTATGTTTGATAATATTTGACAATAATTAAGTTGCGCCACGAATTTTTTGACCACACTATAAATGAATATTTGTGCCTCGGGTCTCCCATTTGAGAGTCAATATCACAGTTCGTCTTTTCTCGAACAGCTTTTTTAAGCTCTTTGTTTTCCATTTTCTACCCCACCCTTACCTCATAGCCTCATTAGCACTTACTTAGCAGTCCTTATTATCCGCTCCCCCTGAGGCGAGGGGGTTCAATGTTGTGTGTAAATTGTTCCCTCTCGACTCGGGTTCGAGGATCCTTTGTCGGAATCTCCGCAACTTCATGTACTTAAATAAGTACTAAGTCTGTAACTTGGTTGTCAACTTGTCACCTACAACCCCCTTACGAAATCCCCAAAATATCTGCCACTGTGCTGTCTACCTACTAAGGTCCTCTGTTCACTTTCTTGGCCCGCTAAAATAGGCTAATACTAACAAGGCCACCTTAGCAGAGACTGTTTCTACTAATCAGATGACGTCAATATGATAGAAATGGGCAAGGGACAAAAAAGCAGTCCTTTTCATTCCGTTCTAAGAGTTATCAGGGTGGTTCATTGGTCGAGGTGGAGGTATGTTTGTGAGTGTGTGTGTGTGTGTGTGTGTGTGTGTGTGTGTGTGTTTGTGCATGTGCGCACGTATCTTTGTTTGTCATCTGTCAGCGGGTTGTTGGATGGCGCCACTGATAGGTCCTTCTTTTCTTTTTTTCCCCTGTTCATTTTGTTGATCTATCTTGGTCCTTCTTCCCTTCTTTCCCTCTGTTCATTCTGTTGATCTGTCTTGGTTTTTCCTTAAACTATATATGGCCGCTATCGTGTCGATGTGTTACAATGGCAAACATAACACACATAGTTATCATAGATACTTAATCAGGAATATGACATTTATTAATACAGACATAAGTACATATATAAAAACATACATACATACATACATACATACATACATACATACATACATACATACATACATAGTTATGATATATACATAAATACATATATAAGTACATACATAAATACATATATAAATATATACATAAATACATATATATATACATACATAGTTATGATATATACATAATTAGATATACATATTATTATGTTAATACATACATAAATACATGCACATACATTAATACATACATAAATACATACATACATAGTTTTGATAGATACGTAATTAGAAATACGTTATATTGACATATACATAAATGCTTACATAAATACATACATACATTGTTTTGATATATATATAATGAGAAATACATATATTAATACATACATACATAAATGCTTACATAAAACATACATAAATAGTTATGATAGATACATCATTCCAATTACATATTCTAATAAATACATAAATACATACATACATAGTTTTGATAGGTATGTAATTAGAAATACGTAGTACATTGATACATATAAAAATGCATACATAAATATATACATACATAGTTATGAAAGATATATCATTAGAAATACATATATTAACACATTAACACATACATAAATACATACTTGCTTGAGAAGCACATACTGTTCATGGTTCGATAGACCGTACACAGCATAGCATAGCATGTATCATACATGTATTATTGTCATATCATTTTACATCAAAACTTATCATATGTGAGGCATCGTGGTGAAATGAGGCACTCGTCAAAAGAATGAACTCGAAGAAACCGACATTTTTCTGCTGGCGTGGCAATTTTTGTCGAATTTTTTTTTGGGTGTGTGTAAGGGGGGGGGGGGGGGGGTTGGCTCAGCGTTTTTTATGTCCATTTAAAAACACCTTTTTGTGTGGATTTACCGAAAAACGTTGATTAAAGGCACAAAAAATAAACTTTTTCAGTTTTCAAGAACTCTCAAGCCATGGAAGCCATTTTCTCTCTAATTCTATTTCTGAAAGCAGGCGAGCCCCACCTCCTTCAATTGCAAATATCTCAACTTTTCTTCAAGATAGATGGGTATGTTATCATCCAAAGCAAAGCAAATGAATAGGCTTTAAGTTTAAGTGTATACCAATAACTCCACTTGCCCAAAAATTGACGTACGCATGATTTCACCGTGTTGTGACACATTATATGCCATATCATATCAGACCATATCAAGTGGGCGACTGGTGGGTGCTCTAGTTTAGTTTTCTCATACCATACCATACTATACCATACCATAACATATCAAACCATATCATACCACACCGTACCCTACCGTACCATACTCTACCATACCATACTCTATCATACCCTACTGTACCCTATCATACCATACCATATCACACCATACCACACCATACCCTACCCAACCATATCTACCATACCATACCATACCCTATTCTATCATACCACACCATACCATAATATCATACTACGAGCCTATAGGCGCTGCTATTATAACTGAGGACAACACAAACCGCCTCCAATTCTCTGAAAAAAAGGTTACTATTTTGAGACTTAGTAAACAAGACCAAGCGAGACAAAATTAGAAACTCACTAGTCAGAGAAATTATGGTGGGCCCAAATGGTGTCATGCATCACATCCAACCCCAAAGAATCAAATGGTTCGGACATCTCATACGATTACCAACACACCATCCAGCACAAAGTGCCAACATCAAAAAATTCAGTGGCAACAAGGCAAGAGGGCG
Source organism: Aplysia californica (assembly GCF_000002075.1). NCBI lineage: Eukaryota > Metazoa > Mollusca > Gastropoda > Aplysiida > Aplysiidae > Aplysia > Aplysia californica. The sequence goes on from NW_004797820.1 coordinate 193,398, forward strand.
ACCGAGAAAGACCTGGATAGATGGAGTCAGGGAAACTCTAACAATTCATGGCATCCCCCCTACACAAGCTCTCCTGCTGGTGGCAGAGAGACGTCTCTTTCTTCACGCGACACCCAAATGGGTATAAGCGGCGGATAAAAGTAAAGTAAACTAAGCTTCCAATTGGTATGATCAATAAGAGACTGCGTTGTATGGCTCTATTTGCCTCATCGTTAGGCTTGGAAAGTAACGAGAACTACCTTTCCTTGGCCCATCTAAACTGTCCTGTAGACAGATCACAGTTGTTACTAGTTATAAGGGTATAAGCGGCGGATAAAAGTAAAGTAAAAGTTATCTTATTCTCAAAAGTACTTGACTGTGCCCTAGTGAAACATTTTTTCCCTTGAAGTTGAAGCAGAATGAGATTGACAGCAGCTAAAAGAAAAGAAAAAACAAACTGTGGAAAGCAAAACCGTCTCTAAGCAGATTTCATCAAACCAGCAAGGTGTTGGGAAGGTGTCTGTTCGCCTTTGTTTTCTTGTTAACGCGTGGATGGCGTTCACTCCGTTTACAGCATGCCCTGATGAATAAAAATTCAAATTTTACACCGTATTCTATTACTGTCATCATCATTATTATCATCATCATCATCATCATCATCATCATCATCAGCAGCAGCAGCAGCAGCAGCAATATACTGTACCAAACCACACGGTACCGTATCGTACCGCACTGTACCGAAACTTATCTTACCATCCCAACAACAACAACACTAGCAACAACAACAGCAATAATAAATTATCATTATTATCAGCAG
>NW_004797820.1:195966-196979 GCF_000002075.1 Aplysia californica
TCTCTCTCTCTCTCTCTCTCTCTCCCTCTCTCTCTTTCTCTCTCGTCAACCCATCCCAACGCCACATTATTTTCTCCTCCCTCTCTCCGCTTGAGATATATCCACTCTTTTGATGTGAAAATCTGAAAGTCTCCGGAAAGAGATAATTATGAGAAAGGAGAACTCACTCGCATACGGCAACGGTTAACGAGTCCCATCTGGCTCATTAATGGGATGCATTCCATTGCTCTTCTCTCACTCATGTAATTTATGTTCAGAACTGAGAATAAAAATCCTTGGTATCACATACAAAATCACATCACAATAAATGATGAAGTCAAACAACGAATCAGAAATGAAATCGGACCATATTATTATTATGCTGACCTTCTCACTCTGGTCAAGAAACGCAAACCTCAATCGTAGGGACACTTGAACGTTTATCCACCTTGCCAAGATGATCCTGCAAGGCAGCGTCCAGGGAAAAAGGAGTTGAGTCAGACCGAAGAAGAGTTTAGAGGCCTACATCAAGAAATGGACAGGCCTGGAACTCAAAGACACACGCAGGAAAGCTGAAGACCAGAAGGAGTGGAGGAAGCTGGTCGCCAAATCTTCAAAAGCGCCTCGACGGAAATCCAGTCTACGGGATAGGTGAAGGTGAAGGTGAAGGTGAACTGAGAATGCACCTTTTTTTTAGTTCTAGTAAGAGCTTTAATTCACGGCACTTGCAAGGTCATATAAGGGCCCAAGATTAGAGATGTTACAAGGGAGTAACAAACGCAAAAAAGGAGAGATCAGGACGATAGATGTTTGATTGACAGGAAAGAAGGAGCAAACCACACCAGAGCAACCGCCAACCACCCACAACGCACAATTGTGTGGTATCGCGGTGAAATCAAGTGCTCGTCAAAATATTGAAATCGTAGAATCGACATATAAATTACTCCCATATGTCCAAAAGTTGACGAGCATTTGATTCCACCGCGTTGAAATACATGTAACACGTTAGTGTAATAATTCATTTTCGACAGAGC
>NW_004797820.1:197724-203582 GCF_000002075.1 Aplysia californica
TACCTCAGATTGTCACCCATTGTCTTCCCTGTCCCCTCGGTGATGTCTTCCCATCTCTCCATTTGCCTTCCTCTCTTCCCTTGTACGGTTCCTAGTAGGATTGTTTTGGCAAGTCCTGTGGATCTTGTGACATGCCCATATAATATACCACTTTGATTTTCGTCTCTTCACTGTGGTCAGTAGATCTTCATGCTGCCTCACTGCGTTTGTGATTACCGGTATGTGTAGAAATATATAAACATTAAAGAGGAACAGAGTCAACAAAAACATCAAATCTGTCCCCCTGGTTTGATGCACCCCGCATAATTTAGCAAAATTTGAATTTTTTTGTGCTTAATTTCTGATTATTTTCCTGTATCATTTTTGTTAAAATTAACATTAACAGAGTTACATAATTTCACATTTTTGGGTTGTTTGCATAAAACGACGGAGACAGTCAAATATAAATCTTGTTCTCCCAGAGAGAAGTTGGTATCTTTTTTCCATTGCATAGTCTCCTCTCCCCCAGTCCAATCCTTGTGTACATCAGCACAAAAACGGTCATTTAGAGCGAGGAAAAAGTAAGACAGGACAGAAAAAAAGAGAGGGAAACTTGAAAAGAAGCAGGACATTCTGGACATATATATATGTGAGGCAACGTGGTGGAATCAGGCTCTCGTCAAAAATAATCAAAGTGGAGAAACTTGCATTTTTCCACAGGTTTGTGAATTTGTATCGAATTTTCGGTTTTTGGCTGAACACCTTTCATGCCCACTAAAGAACTCAATTCTGTGTGGATTTTTCTAGAAAACGTTGATTAAATTCACAAAAAATGTAAATTTTCAGTTACCCCGGACTCTTAAGCTATGGAAATAAATAATCTTTGGCAGCCATTTTCTCACTAATTATACCTCTAAAAACAGGTGACCCCCACCTCCTTTCGCAAATATCTCGACTTGTATTCAAGATAAATGTTGGTTTGTTTTTTTTTCATCCAAATAAAGACAAGTGAATAAGCTGTAAGATGATACCAATAACTCTACATGCCTCAAAATTGACGACAGCCTGATTCCGCCATGCTGCCTCACATATCAGTGCCAGTGGCGCCCTTCAACCAATAGTTTCTGTCTCAGAAAAAGGAAAAGAAAGATCTTCAAAAAATGGCGGTCTTCACATGAAAATCATTAGGTAGAACTGAAAATATTTGATTCTGAAAACAAGGCAAATTTTACAACCTGATAAAATAAAAACTACTGGCTATCTGTTTTAATAAATTATGAAACTTCAAGAAGTACTATTGTTTTGAAATTCTGAACCCCTATATATATGTTCACTCCATCCCTCTTAGAGAATGTACATTTGCTGCTCAATGTGGTGAATGAACAAGTACGTGTACAACTGGAATGAGCTTATCATACATTTTATCCCAAATCACTGTTTGCATCAACAAATTTCATGGGAGATAACCCGATTATATATGTTAAATCATTATCTTCATGGTGTCCTTCAAGTTTTAGTTATTTTCGAATTTCATTTCCAGTTAAGTAGTGAAAAATAAAAACAAAGCTTATAATATTGAATCTTTGCTTTAGTAGAGGTTTTATGGCACTCGCAACTGCAAAACGTCATATGAGCGCTAAGGGGTGGATGTCAACAGAGAAGTCCCTACAGGGAATCAGACTTACTCTGCTCACCTCTCTATTGAATCTACTTTAATTTAAAAGGAAAAAACCCCATCACATTTGAATGTTACAAGCAATTCAATCTTGTAGACTGCTGTTGTCAGAATATACTGCACACAATATTTATTGCTGCTCAAAGCGTTTATGAGGCCCAACATTGATGCTAGGAGTATGCTATACAAAACAAATCTTATGTTTTAGTACAATTGGTTCAAGGGGCAAATTGGGTCAAGTTTTACAGATAACGAATGTTCCCAAACATTCAGTGTTTTAAATTAATCACCCACGATAACAATTCCATCACAAACAGTATTTGGACACATATAGTATATATGAAGTCATTTCTTATTGAGCAAAGCAACAGAAACTCGTGCCTTCCAAATACATGTATGGAAATTCTACAAAGTTCAAATCACATTCAGCATGTCCATGTACTATGTAGCTTTCCCAAGACACAAAAATACTTCATAGTCAAATAAATGATAAACTTTGAAAATATTTTTGACCAGCTTGAGGAAAAAAATTACCAATATATTTCCTCACACCCCAAATGATCCATCCACATCTTTTGAGTCTATACACACTCCTGTCAATGGCAAACCACTCTTAGTTTTAGTAAGGCTTTACGGCACTCGAACTGCATAAGGTCATATGAGCGCCAAGGGGTGGATGTCAACAGAGAAATCCAAATCGAGGAATCAGGCTTACTCTGTTCACCTCTCTAGCCTCAACAGCACAAAGTCTGCTTTGACTATCAAAGCACCCTGGAAATAGCAGTTCACAAGAGTGTGACAAACATACAAAAGAGGTAGAGGAAAATGACGATAGTCAGGATGAGGAAAGAAAAAGCAGCAGTTCCCACTGCAAACGATTCTGGAAGATAAAATTCGACTACTTACTAATAGAGACACCACAAAACATGAAAAAAAAATTACAAAGAAAGGGAAGTTGTTGAAGGCTGTTTTATTTTTACCTAAGCACATACCAAGCAAAAGAAGAAAATGTACATATAATAATATATTTCATTATTTAGGCAACGCAGCAACAAATTTTCTTTTTGACCAGGATACAGGTTCGCAGTTCTCCTTGCAGTCTGTCTGACCATGACTTGAAAAGATATAACAAATCAGCCACGAGCCTCTACAAGTGAAACTTCCGTCTGCTTGTATCCATCTCATGACGCTGTTGAGAGAAAAAAAAATATAACTCTAATTTAAAAGTCTATTTCACTGGCAAAACACAGCTGAACTAGCTCTAACTCTAACTGCCACCTTTCCAAGACAATCGTCTGTACAAATGTCCACTTCCCACTCCCCCTGTTGCATTTCTTTTCAGAACTTTCTTACTTTTACATCTACTTTTTCCTCCTCCGTTGCCGTTAAGCGTCGAGGGGAGATGCAGTTTTCTATGGTAGGCCAACTCCGAAGCTCTTTCAGTTGTAATATTGCTTTTTCTCAGGGTTTCCTTGACACCCTCGATCCACCCTTTGCGTGGTCTACCTCTTCCTTTATAGCCTGAGTGCTTGTTGTTGTAGGCTCACGAGGCTGGCTGGCCAGGTGACATATGTAACAGGTGGCCAAACCATTTTATTCTCTGTCTTTCTATATAATGCAGGCAAGACTCAATACCGATAGCTGCTCTTACTTCATTTCTCTGCCTATATTTCGGTATTATTATTATGAAGACTGCAATCAAATTACTTTTTGGCAATTGCCAAAACTAGGTCTCTTTTACCAGGAGTTCATCATTTATTAGATGAAGAACTATCAAAATAGTTTCACTTGTTTTGATTTAATGACAGACTTGCCTACTTAAAAATTTGAAAATCAGTAACAATTACCATTTATTTCAGGAACAAATGGTAAAATTCTGAAACAGTGTATAACTTTATCAGGGTGTCCAGCAATATTTCCTGAAAAAATTTACTACCTGGAAAAAAATTTACTACCCAGCAAATCAAACCCCACACCAGCTCGAAAAAGGGAGTTAATTTGCGCCATCAATAACATATACATTATTATTACATAACATATGGAACGAAAAAAACACACAACAAAGTCCAGTCGACAAAATGGAGGATAGACAGACGATCGCAAGCTTGCTTGCAACTAGATTTACTTTTAGTAAGGTTTTTAAGGCGCTTGCAACTGCATAGGTGATATGAGCGACAAGGGGTGGATGTCAACAGAGAAGTCCAAACAGGAAATCAAGCTTCGACTATCAAGGCACCCCGGAAATAGTAGTTCACAAGCGTGACAAACATACAAAAGAAGTAGAGGAAAATGATGATAGTAAAGAAGAGGACAGAAAAGGCAGCAGTTCCCCCTACGCTGGTCCAGCACAGTATGAGCATGACATTGATAAATCAGCCCATTTACAATTCTACTGTACATAAGAACATGTTAATATCCTCCCTTTGGGAATGGCCTAAAGACGTTTCAGTCAGTAGCACTGCCCTGGTGGAGGTGGGAGGGGGAGGGGGGGTAGATTTATACCTAATGTGTACACACAGGGTGACTGCCAAACCGGCTTCTCCATTTTCCAGGGCCATGTTACACAACAACAATGCGCACACACGCGTACACACACACACACACGTAATGACTCAAGTAAACCTATTCAGTGTGAGAGGTGTAAGAACTGTGAGAGGGTAAGAGACAGTTACACTGAAAATCTGCCAGTCTTGAACAGAAAGCTACAATATTGTTCTAATTTACTATCACCCAACAAATGAAACGCGAACACTTTATTTCAATAACACGGCTTACAAGGTATGAAGGATCCCGATTCCACACAAGGCCTGCACCAACGCGCGCTTTGCAGAGAGCTCTAAATCTAATCAAAATTCTAAAATTTGCTTACAGTTTTTGTCCTCTGGTGTTGCCTTCATCCGCTCCCCCCCCCTCCCCCGAGTGTCTCTTTAAAAAAATCAATAATCCCTGCCCTACTCCGTAGTCCTATACTTCGCAACGCTCGACTTTTTAATGAACTTTGGCAACCCCAACAAACGCCGGTGCTCACCGATGCCGTACCTTGTAGTGCCTCGCACGAAGGTTCACTGACCTGTCACGCTGGCGAACCCGACAATCTAAAAATCAGACAAAGCTTGTATTTTTTTTTCACCCCCCCCCCAACCCTACCCCCACAAGTGACAGCACGGTGAAGAGTCCGAGTAATTATTAATTTTATTTGCACGGCGACAAAGCGGGTATTATACTGTACAACCTGCATATTACAAATGTTGCGTTATCAGTTTATCTACGCCAAATTTCAGGGTGGTAACGAAAGCAGATCTTGATTTTCACGATCGAGCCTCGGTGTCACATACACTTCCACCTGCCGCCATAGCCGGCTTTTTGCGTGAAACGTACTCTCGGACGGGGAAAAGGTGAACGAATAATTATATCACAATCACGACCGGCAAAAACGGAGTCATGTACCTCGGCTAGGGTTCACTGAAAAGTCTTGCTGGCTTCATCACTCAGTATGCAGGCTAATTTACGACCGTTTACCAAATTTTTACTACCTTCAAAGCAAATTTACTACCATTTACGACCTTTACGACCAGGGCGCCGAATTTACGACTTTTTTACGACTTTACTGGACACCCTACTTTATGGAAAAGTAAGCATAACTGACTCAGGCCTACCTGTTTAAATATCTAGATCTAGATTTCTACGTTAAAACGATTGAATTGCACAAGGCACGATGCTGTTTATCTATGTTCACTTCAAATTACTATCAACTTTGTGACTTGTGAAATCCTAGCGCGATAGCCTATTAGGCGTCTTAGGGCCTATCATACGCGTCACCTTTTGCTTCGTTTTCATTTTCAACATCAACCTTGACCTTCGACCTTTGAAAAGGGCCTAGCCCTTAAATTTTTTTTTACTTAAACAAAAAAACGAACCATAGACTATTTGACCGCCTGACACAATTGTGACCCGCTGAACTTACCATAAACCCAGCGGCATGGTCACAGGCAGCGTGCTTGTCACTTTGCCAGCCAACTAGGCTGGGGCTTCCCCACAGAGAGCAAAAGTAGGTCATCCACTGATTGCACTCATTAGCAGCGCTTAGTTAACGCAGGATTATGACAGGTAGGCCTACCTGTGTTCGAAGTTGTGCTCCCCAGCTACCTGACCGTAATTTTTTTTCTCTCATTATTTTTTTTAAGGATGAAGTATGCCATATCAT
>NW_004797820.1:203682-218843 GCF_000002075.1 Aplysia californica
AGCAAATTTACTACCATTTACGACCTTTACGACCAGGGCGCCGAATTTACGACTTTACTGGACACCCTACTTTATGGAAAAGTAAGCATAACTGACTCAGGCCTACCTGTTTAAATATCTAGATCTAGATTTCTACGTTAAAACGATTGAATTGCACAAGGCACGATGCTGTTTATCTTTGTTCACTTCAAATTACTATCAACTTTGTGACTTGTGAAATCCTAGCGCGATAGCCTATTAGGCGTCTTAGGGCCTATCATACGCGTCACCTTTTGCTTCGTTTTCATTTTCAACATCAACCTTGACCTTCGACCTTTGAAAAGGGCCTAGCCCTTAAATTTTTTTTTACTTAAACAAAAAAACGAACCATAGACTATTTGACCGCGTGACACAATTGTGACCCGCTGAACTTACCATAAACCCAGCGGCATGGTCACAGGCAGCGTGCTTGTCACTTTGCCAGCCAACTAGGCTGGGGCTTCCCCACAGAGAGCAAAAGTAGGTCATCCACTGATTGCACTCATTAGCAGCGCTTAGTTAATGCAGGATTATGACAGGTAGGCCTACCTGTGTTCGAAGTTGTGCTCCCCAGCTACCTGACCGTAATTTTTTTTCTCTCGTTATTTTTTTTAAGGATGAAGTATGCCGTATCATATTTCAGCTTTCCGTAACTCCATAAACGAAGTTACGATCAAAAGAAAGGACACGTAACTCCATAAACGAAGTTACGATCAAAAGAAAGGACACGAAAAAAAATAAAAGTATGCCAATATTTGTACCTTATGAACCCATTCGTACATCCCAAACTTTGAGTCAAATGTGCCTTTCTGCAGTGACCTCAGTTTCAAGATAAACCTTGGACCAAGTTCTTGCAGATTCACTCTTTCTGCATTCCTGAACTGATATCTGGAGGAGAAAAAAAAAGAACATATTCTTCAGAATGAAATACAGAAACCTACTAAGCTTCTGCTCTACGACCATACCATTCCCCATAAAGGCATTACAATTAACAAGTCAGTTTTAGTTTTAGTATGAGTTTTATGGTACTTGCAACACAATAAGGTCATATAAGTGCCGAAGATTAGAGGTGTTACAAGAGAGTAACAAACACAAAATAGAAGGAGGGGAGATAAGAACGATAGATGTTTGATAGGAAAGAAGGAGCAAACCACACCAGAGTACCCGCCAACCACCAACCAACAAGTTCAATATTTTTTTTTATAGTAGAGGGTTTTACAGCGCTCACAACTGCATAAGGTCATATGAGCGCCAAGGGGTGGATGTCAACAGAGAAGTCTTTACAGGGAATCAGACTTAGACTGCTCACCTCTCTAGCTTCAACAGCACAAGGTCTGCTTCGACTATCAAGGCACCCAAAAATAGCAGGTCACAAGAGAGTGACAAACATACAAAAGAAGTAGATGAAAATGACAATAGTAAGGATCAGGACAGAAAAAGCAGCAGTTCCCTGTTGTTGATCAGGCACAGTTATGAGCGTGACATGAGTCAGCCCATTTACAATTCTACTATGCTTGAACGAGAAATGTCCCCCCTTCGGGAATGGCCTAAAGACACTTCACTCAGTGGCACTGCCCCGGGGGTAACAAGTCAAAGCTGTAAACTTTGCATTCATAGCTCCAACAGCAACTTGGGTTACCTGGTACTGTACATAATCAGTGCCCAAGCAATAAATAATAATAATAATAAGGTCATTTCTATAGTGCCCACTCATGTGTAAACCCAGCTGTAGGCGCTTTACATAAATGCACATACGAACAATATTCACGCACGCGACACAAACACACACACTCATGCACACATGCACGCCAAACACACATCTACTTGCTTATCACGCGCGCAGGCTTATACATATCGTTACGAAATGAGCATATACACATACATAACAAAATAATGTACACAATGCAATTTGCAAAATACATAAATGGATAGATAGTCATTTACATAACACTGTACTGAATGAATCTACTGACATAAAAATAATGTCATTAAATGTGTCTTTAAAGATATTATAAATTTAGACTCAGATGTTGTATGTCTCAAGGGTTGGGGAAGAGAGTTCCAAACTGATGGAGCAAGGCGGGAAAACGGATCTTTCAGCTAATTTCTTACCTCCTTTCCTAGGAATTCTTAAAAGATACTGATCAATACACAGTAACGCTTGTAAAAGTAAAAGGGACTCTTTTGATATAGCACATATGACCAGAAGCTGCAGAAGACACAGAGAAGGAGGGAAAATGCTTAATGCCTTCGTTGCCTTATGACGTACCTGGTACATCACAAAAGTTTGCAATACTAAAATTTAGCTTTGTGCTGTACCATGGACATCATGGAAAATGGCAAAATTCGCCATTCATGGTTTCTTGTATGATGTTCCATGCATGTTCCGTTCATCATCTGGATTTAATTTTTCTGCACAGAGATTCAGCCTCAAGAACAGTCTGGATTCACATTCGGAAAAAGAATGCGATGATCAGTACCATATTATTAGCTAGTACTATTTTACTGTGGGGCTTGCAAGCGATCGATAAAAACGAGTGTAGTCTCGCAGACAAACATACTCTCGCAAAATGTAAACACCCAAATAGTAACTTTAAAAAAAAAAAGGCAGCAGTTTATTTCTTGACTAAAATTTGCAAGTTTTTCAAAATAATGGGTAAGATGGGGGAGCATGAGGCAAATATCTTAACCCTTTACCTGCTCTGTGGGCGTACCTGGTACACACTAACAATTCTCTCCCGTGTGCACAGTAGGCGTTGGTACGCCCCGGACGGAAAACCCGTTTTGCTTTGTGCACATCTTCGCTTCTACACAGTTTTGAATAACAAGAGTCACATCCCCTTATTCTCTGTCCACTTGCCAACGTGATCATGTCTTTTTTTTTTTAGGCTGCTAGTCACGGGATTTACATGTGGTAGCTAAAACAAAGAAAGGTGGTGTGTAGTGTGTTGCGCGTGAACGACGAAGTCAATCTGCCTCTCTGCGGTTCTTGCGTGCAGAATACATATATATACCTAAAAATTACTTACACCAATGGACTGTGTGTTCATTTCTCTTTTATTTGATATATACTTTGCTACATTTAGCGAATAAGCACACTGTCAATGCGGAAATTTCCGTAGCACATGGGGTGATCTTATGGTTAGCAGTCAAGAGGTTAACCAGAACACCAGCTGACCTCCACTCCCTGGCTTTTTTGTGCTTGAACTTGAACAACAAGAGAAAATGTGGTCACCGGCAATCAAAAATACACTTTCAAAGCTGGACTGTACAGCTGAACCTGCCTTAGTGGTCACTTCTTCATAGTGGTCACCTGTATTAACCCCTTTGTTGCCTTATGGACCTGGTAAGTCATGAAAATGTGTAATTTTTCGCTCTGTGCTGCACTGTGTACGTCACGGAAGTTGGCAAAATTTGCCGCTCCTGGATGCCTATATGATGTTAAATGTGTGTCACGTTAATAACCTGGCTCTAATTCTTCTGTACGGAGTTTACACCACAAGCGCTACGTAGATTTGTATTCAGGAATAAAACATGTGCACATTAGTACCAAATTTGCTAGTATTATTTTACTGCTAGGCTTGTAAGAGATCAGTAAACACAGATCTATCTTGCGGCTGTATGTCTAAAGCCGGCATTCACAGACCTGTGCTGTCGGAAAAAGATGTAGTCCCTCTGATTGTGAAACGTGACCACTCTGCGACCATGGTAGTTGGGGCCTCGGGGAAACAAACAGGTCAGCATACGGCCAATAGTCACACCAAGCCTTGTGTTGAAATTGTGTATGTTGACCTCTGGGGTGTGGTCAGTCATCTCCCCAACTTTCTGGTTACACAAGACAGAAAAAGTCAAAATTAGTCAAAACTTTATATAGACACTTTACTTACTCTGGTAGGAGAATAGGCATCATTGCAGGCAGCACTATGCCATAGCTGCCCCTCCCTACTCTCCAGGATCCATGAAAAAAGATAATATTTATGCCTGGGAAGAGATGATTTTTAATTAAAAAGTCAGTGGTCTGTTAAGCTAATACTCACTGCTATTATTTCAGAGGTCCCAGGGGTTCACATAAAAGAGGAGACAAAATGTAAAATACATCTTTCAAAAGAATCCATTTAGTAGCAATACGTTTAAGAGACAGATCAGAACTTTTGAGATTACATGAATGTCAATAAGTAGGTTATAAAAAAAAGTAACATCAAAACGTGAACCTTCAAAGAGGACAGCTTGAGCACATGAAGCTTAATACACTTTTTACCTTAATTTCCTTGGTCAGCTTCATATTCAAAAGCTTGAACTCTGCAGTCGGACCTTCAGGCAAATGGCATAAAACAAGGCCATCTTGAACTGGTTAAGACTTTTTTTTTCATATTCTCAGCACTGAAAGAACACGATCCCATTACTGTGAAGTCATTTAACTATTATCCCATGGACCACTTCGTGTATCTCAAAACAGTAGCAAAAGCAAAATATAATTTCAGCCGTAATGTACAGCAGCAATGGACTAACAGACATTTCATGGAAAACTTTGAATAACTTAACACCCATTTCCATTGTGCAAGAACACAGACTGCTGAAATTATACAAATCTTTGACTTACCGGGTAACACTAATATGTCATCAGCATTCTAAACAAGTCGGAAAAACTTAGGCCAGTTTTAGTTTTAGCAAGTGTTTTACAGCATTTGCAACACAATAAGGTCATACAAGTGCCGGAGATTAGAGGTGTTACAAGAGAGTAACACAAACACAAAAAAGGAGGGGAGATAAGGATGATAGATTTTTTAAAGGAAAGAAGTAGCAAACCACACCAGAGCACCCACCAACTACCCACTAAACTTAAGCCAAGAAGTTGTAAATTTGGAAGTAGGTTGAACCATGCGACTAGCAGTATGTACGCGTCTAATCTTGATCGTTCTTAATAAATTACATGACAGGAAAATTACAATAATAATGAATTTATGTACATGTGAGCAAAAGGATACTTGGCTCCCCTCTGTCTTCATTGACCACAATGAGATCAGTGAACTCCTTCTCACTGGCCTGAGGAATGATTTTCTTCAAGTCCAGTCCGCGGCGGTACTTCACAAACGAATTTGGGATCACTTTCTTCAACTCTTTGCAAAAACTGTTGGTCCTCTGAAATGGAGGTGGCAACATTAGTCAGAAGAAAGGAGAATAATAAAGTCATGGAATTTTGGCAAAGCATTCCCTACCTACAGAAAAAGAATCTGATAGAATCTACAGAGTTTTGTGTCTTTTCATAAAAATGTTTTTGTAAGTACAGGTAAATAAATCAAAGCTGTGGTACCGTAATCAGAGGAACATGAAATAAACATCAGCATTAAAATAAACCATATGTGAAGCGTGCTGGTAAAATGAGTTACTTCTCGGATTCAAGCCTGATAGAAATAGACACATCATGCTTATAGGTGAAGTTTTTACAATTTATAAGTACGAAATAATAAAAGGCACGTTATAGTTAAAGAACATGACATTAACAGAAATTCTACAAATTCAACCCTAGTGTCGAGTTTTGGCCAATATCTCCATCTGTGGATTGCGAGAAACTCATTTTGTCAGCACGCCTCACATATGTGAAGGTGTCCTCAGCATTCCCAGCACTTGGGGCGTAATTCCTTGGATAATAATTTACGAAAATGACAAAATCCACAGAAATGAAAAAAAAATACAATAAGATAAGATACATTTTTATTGTCCAGATCCTGGCACATTGTTTTTTTATAGTAGAGGGTTTTACGGCGCTCGCAACTGCATAAGGTCCTATGAGCGCCAAGGGGCGGATGTCAACAGAGAAGTCTTTACAGGGAATCAGACTTAGACTGCTCACCTCTCTAGCTTCAACAGCACAAGGTCTGCTTCGACTATCAAGGCACCCCGGATAGTAAGGATCAGGAAAGAAAAAGCAGCAGTTCCCTGTTGTAGATCAGGCACAGTTATGAGCGTGACATGAGTCAGCCCATTTACAATTCTACTATGCTTGAACGAGAAATGTCCCCCCTTTGGGAATGGCCTAAAGACACTACAGTCAGTGGCACCGCCCCGGGGGGTGCACATTGGTTTGGTGTTTCACAACATACACACACGCAGGCTTACAGTCACATGTATAATATAAATGAACAGCAATATAAACAATAATAATCTTAAGCTAGACACATACTCAATGTTATTCTGATGCATGCTCTAAGGTCATATGAATACTTATAACAAGATGGTTAAGATAATACACCATGCCTTGGATTAGATAACTCAAGAGAAGAGACATCACACAACTTTACCGTTGTCGGTCGGTCTGACGTAGTGATCAAAATCTTGGGTGTGGTCTCCTGGTTGAAATATGACGCCATTTCATCCATCTGCAAATCAATCTGGGTCTGAAGGAAAAGACATGTAAGAGATGCTGAATTCCAGAGAGTGATAGAGCTGGGGGAAGGATCAATTCCGGAACCGATTCCCACGAACAATGCTATGGAAGAAAAGTTCAGACTCCTTTTTACATAAAACCAACGGTTACCAGTTACTTTAATCATTAAAATCTTTTTTTTTTTTTTTTATTTATCTTTTTAAAAAAAAGTTGATGCTTCATAGTGTTCCAAAATCAAGGTTATCCTAAACATGAAGATGTTCGGAGCCAACCAGGTAACCACCGGAAGAAATCACATCATTAGAAAGTAAGTAATTGTGTCGGAGTCAATCCCTACAATTCCTAGCTTTCAATAATCATGAACCTAGCAGCCCAGCACTAGAGAGTGAAAAATTAGTTCAAGCAACATTCCAAACTAGTAGTTATGATGCGATAAGATCAAAAGAAATAAATGGCAGTAAAAAAAAAAAAAAATTTCTTTCAAAAAGACAATGGCCATCTCTTAAACAATATTATGCATTAAATGAAAGGTAAAAAAATACAGAGTAAACACATAAAAAGAGTGAAAATGGATACAGAAAGACATAGAAATGCGGAAACTAAATTAATCAGCATCATTATCATATGAGGTACAAATCAGCATAAATGGTATCAATGATTCAAAACTAACAGACAAAATTGTCACAAGCGGACCAAACCATCAGAATGGTTTGGACATTCATCTTTGAAGTGTTTTCACACCTCACATCATACTTAGTTCAAACATAACAGTGACATGAAATGTCATGTGACAGACAAACCTCTTTATTAGCCGGATCAACCATGGTTTCATCTGGTACCCTCATATTTTCTATCGTCTTTGGCTTCTTTTTCGGAGGAGCCTGAAAAAGAGAGTGAAAATATTTCAAACTAAAAAAGTGAACCCATACCACATCCCCATTGCTCCCCAGAAGTCTTTCTTCTTTCAGCTGAGCAGTTTTGTTAGCAGGCCTACCCAAGATGCTGCTTTGTAATTTTCCTCCACCCCTAAGTCTAGTTGTCACTGAATAATTACAGAGATACAACATAACATGAACCACAGCTACAATGTGTATGTATAATATATATTATTAGGTCACAACTTTTTTTTCTACCAAAGTTTTATCATACTATCAAGCAACCATATGGGGACAAAATGGTATGGCAAAGATCTAGGGGGAATTTAAAAAATGCTGAACTTCTCTTTAAAGCAAAAAATTTTACAAAAATTCCAGCTCACACTGTGCCCTAGCTAGCACTTCAACAAATTTTTAATAATAATAATAATAATAATAATATATAACATTTATATAGCGCATTTCCAAAAAAGTAGCTCAATGCGCTTTACATTGGAATACCCATTTTTCAAAAACCTTTCTTACTACTTCCTTTCTTCTCAAGCAATATACATTAATGCACACACACACACACACACACAGACTATTTTCATCGAGACATAGGAACAGAACAAATATAATGAAAGATAACTTTAAAAGCTTATGAAGGATAGGCCTGTAGGAACAGAAAATGTTCAAGTAATTTAACAAAATTTTTATGTAATTCAATATAATAAAATAGACACATCAATCAGGTGACAAACTGGAATGTTTTGTTTTTTCTTAATCACCAGCTCTTACCTCAGATCCAAGTTCCTTTTCTTCTTGCTTTCTTTTTTTTTTCTCCTCCATTTTGAGCTGAAAAATAAGGACATGGTTAGCTGAGCTGTCTGAAAGGATGTTCTGCCTCATTAATCTCAAAAACTTGAAAAAAAATCAATACAAACCATTTGTGCACCATCAGCACGAAAACTTCAACACCAACACTTCTCCGTCTCATTGGTAATTGCTAACATTAATTCGAATGCACTAGTTGCAGTGTTTAAATAGGTATGCATCTATCCCTATGGATTGGGTGTTTGACCCAATGAACTTTGGAAGAACAGCTCTCAGCAACAAAGAAGTTACTCTAGAAGGAATAAAAGGAAAACAGAACAGAGAACTAGGGAGAAATGCGTGAAGAAAGGGCGGTGTCATGCATCATTGTAGAGATTTAAGAGATGTGTGGCTAATGTCTGTTCGGGGTGGACGACTGGCCAATATCGAGTCCTTTATCGACTAAGAGAATCCAATCAATATCGTTAAGTGCTCAGTACTTACTAAGATTAAGATTCAACAAGGGGATGTAATTAAAGTTTCTTACCGTAATATGTAATAAGGTCAATCACTTTTTACCATAAAAACACCATGAAATGCAGTAGTAGGCCTGCATGAATTTGACAGAGCTATTTTTATTGCTGTGGTCTTTTAAATTAAAAATCCCCTTTTCTGTTTTTGGTTTTGGTTTGTTTGTTCCTTTTTTAATGTTTTTTCTGCGGCTTCATTTTTTCTTTTCTTGTTTAGTTGAACGCCCAAAAGTTGCTTTCTGAATTTTAGGGGATCAACTTAGGCATTATTGACCAAAACCAGTTGAGTGTACAGGCCCATCTCTACGTATTATATTTGTGAAAGTTCGTCATTTTAGCCGCTTAAAACTTCGGAACCACTTAACTTTCGAATTTGAAAAAATTAAACGTGTTTCAGAATGATTTCAAAGGGTGCACAGTTTTACTGAGGAGTCTGAAGTTACTGTAGTTTAATTTTCAGTTTTTCATTAGTTTCATTTAGATCTAATCTAAGGAAAGTCCGTCTTCTTAGACGCCATGTGAACAAGTGAGGCTTCCTTTCACAAGCCATGCGCACTCATCCCACAACGACTTGGCGATCGATTCTTTTGAGTCCGGCCATCAAAACGAGGTACCCAGCTAGTTAGTAATAATTCAGGTTTAAAATAGCACTGTCCATAAGGCACTTTTTGGTTTCATCACAAATACTTCAGGTATTTCTTGATCAAACTAAAAATTTATTTACAACCCGGTAGGCCTATTTTTTGCTGTTTTTTTCAGTCTAGCCATCATTAATTAGGCTAATAAGTATGGCTAGCCTGCCAGTCTAGTCGTAAGTACAGCTAGCCTAGCAGTCTAATGGTCACTAATCAGTAAGTACAGTTAGCCTCTTCCTTCCGAAGTGGCAAGCCATACTAAAGGTTTCCCAAATACCCCGTCCCCCTTCAAAGACAGAAAAGACCTCCGAAAACAGAAGGTTTTCCTCTGATTCCATAGCAATTTTGTATCGGACAGGTTCAACTGTGGAATTTCTTCCCTGGACTTTTGTAACCTTGACTGTTTTAAACCATAATTTGATATTTTACATTTGTGAAGCGTGCTGACAAAATGAGTTACTTCTCAGATTCGAGCCCTATGGAAATAGGTACACCACACTTTTAGGGGTGACATCTTTTTACAATTTATAAGTAAGAAATTATAAAAAGCATGCCATAATTCAAGAATATGGCATCAACAGAAAATCTACAAGTTCGACCCTAGTGTCGATTTTTGGCCAATATCTCCATTTGTGAAATGCGAGAAGTAACTCATTTTGTCAGCACGCCTCACATTTGAGCAATTGCCAAAACATGAGACTCTCTTGAGACTCAGTGGTGAAAAAAAATTGTTCTTACCAATTTGACTCTCTTTTCTGTCAGTCACAGATTGACATTTAGTGCTCATATTCCTAGAGTATCAGAGCAAGGAGATGTAAGGATTTGGAGATATGGGTCTATTGGTTAGGCAACTACTGTATTTCTTGTATGTAACAGTGATGACAAAAACAGATAAGCAGCAAGGCAAATTATGGACTTTAAATTCCATTTGTTTAATAAACAAAGACTTTGTACACTATGAACCATTCGTAATGGTAATATGAATGACAAGCTTTGTAACAATGACGCAGTGCACAGAACATGTCATCATTGTTATGTACAAGAAAGGATACACATTTGACATTATCATTGACAACACATCACAATAGTGAAAGGCTGTACAAATACAGTTATAATCAAAGCCTCAGTATCAGAAAAACACATGTGTAAAACAATTTTTAAACTAATATGAGGCAAAAGCACAAAATCAATGGAGCTGACTTGTACATAACAGTGATGACAAACATGACTTGTACATAAAAATGATGACACAATGTACAGGAAAAGACAAAGTCATGTCTCCAGAGAGAAATGCGCACTTTAAGAATTTTTAAAAAACCAGGAGAGGTTTCATTTGCTTTGAAACAGATATCAGGTCATATCAAAAACAGTGGACGATCAAAATTTTGTTGCTAATTATGACAAACTGTACTCGTACATAACAGTGATGACAAAACATACTGACTGGGAAAACATAAAATTATGCCTACAAAAAACAAATTTGAACTAAGAGATACACAGATCAATAAAGGCGTATTTTGCTTCTAAATGAATCTTGCACGTATGAAATATATGTTGAAAACTTATTGATATTAGCAATGGTGACAAATATTACTTGAACATAATAATGATGACACAATGTATTGGAAAAAGGCATATCATACCAACAAAGAACAAATGTGTATGAGTTAGACAGATAAACAAGGACATATTTGTTTATTTGTTTGAGTAAAGAGAGCACACATGACTTAAAAAATGTTTGCTCTTAGGACAATGTAATTTCTAGTACGTCAGTCAGTCTTGTACGGCTGCATGACGACACCCCAAACGTCATCACTAAGCACAAACGCTATTAAATCTATAACCACAGAAATGATCCATCTCTCGAAGTTTGTCCTCACATCACACTCTTATTCCAGGAATCCAGTGTAAACACCGCAATTTCACTAAAATATTCAATAGGGTAGCCTAAAAACACGCAAAACAGTCCAGTACGTCACATTCAACGCAAGAATCTTACACAAGTGCGTCACCAGACGCTGCAGGCAATGACTACTTTCGTTTTTCTGTTTCCCCCGTCGCTTCTGTTGTTCTGGGGAAGCGGGTAAGGGAAAGTCACTCAAGAAAACAATTATATCCGGGCACTGTTGATGACCCGTTCAAAACAAAAGTGGGTGAAATTCGGATTTCCGGCACGTTGCAAGGTGACGACAATCACGGCGAATGTTAAACAGCCGACCGAAATCGTAGATCTAGGAACCTGATGTTCCTTTCGCCCATCGCAGCTTTTGAAGTATTGAATAAACGACGAAAAGCAAAAAGATTTAACCAGCTACGGTGATTCTATTGAAAAATAATGGTGTTTTCTGAAACACCTAGTCCGTGACGACACGACTGACGCACAAAAGTGATCCGAATTGTTCGTTTATTTGCAAACAAATAAACGATTTCTTGAGCAAGTTAACCTTTCTCGATGACAAATAGCATAGGATCAAAGCACACGTAAAAAAACCCACCCAAAAATACTAAATTTTGAACATTCTTGGAAGTTTGCATTGGTGTGCTCAAAATGACACTCCAGGAATCACAAAAAAACGAACAATTTTGGCACAAAATTTACAAACTGAAGATTGTAAAGCTGACATGGGGTCTGAAACTGCTAATTATGCAGGTTCCACCTATATTTGACATGTGTATAAGTTTTGGAGGAATGAAAACTAATGCATCACGTTTTAGGCCACCTCTATTCTCACCCGGGGTGAGAATAGTGCAGGCCAGTCTTTTGGCTATTCTCACCCGGTGCGCGTTCACCGTTATAGCCTAGATCTAGGCCAACAAATTTTGCGTTCACCCTAAACCACAGAATTCTACACGGAAGAGGCTAGCCGTACTTAATGACGGCTAGACTGGCAGTCTAGCCGTACTTAAGTACGGCTAGACTCGCAGTCTAGCCGTACTTATTCTTAATATGATGGCTAGACTGACCATTTACAAAAAATAGGCCTACTGAATTGTAAATATACATTTTTAGTGTGCAGTACCTAAAGCATTTGTATTTGAGACGAAACCAGGTGCCTTAATGACAGTGTATGTATTTTAAAACCTCCTGTTTTCTAATGTTAATAGGGCCTAAGATAAGTACGGCTAGACTGGCAGTCTAGCAGTACTTAAGTACGGCTAGACTTCTTGTCTAGCCGTACTTAAGTACGGGTAGACAGCCAGGCTAGCCATACTTAAGGACGGCTAGACTGTCAGGCTAGCCGTACTTAATATTGATGGCTGTATTGTAAATGAAATTTTTAGTTTGCAATGCCAAAAGTATTTGTATTTCAGACAAAACCAAAAGGTGCCTTACTGACTTGCATGTATTTGAACCTGAATAATTACTAGATCTAGGTCTAATGAGACCTGTGTACTTAACAGGCTTGAGTCGATTGGGCCAAACCTAGATCTAAGTACGGCTAGCCACTTCGATTCTACACTGTGATAACAGAAAAATTGTAGAATTCTGTGCTGTGAACAAACGTTCCATTACAACTGTAGCCTACTAAAAGCGTACAATTTTGTCTGTTGGCAGTAGAGAGAGAGAAAGAGAGAGAACAAAACAAAATGGCAACCCGCGTAGTTCGGCTCGATTCGAAAAGTTAAATAGCCGTAGCATCTTTGTAGACAACCAAATTAATTTACTTTTGTGTTTTAACATCATTTTTTAACTTTGTTTTGGTCAATTTGATCGTCCACACCGATAGACAGTATTCAGAAAGAGACAGAGAGAGAGAGAGAAGAGGGGAGGAGTAGATCTTGCGAGAACTTCCGGCGGGTGAGAATAGCCACTTTCCACGTTTTATGTACACTAATGTGAGATGTGTGTGTTTTCCCCCACGTTTTGGCAATGGCTCAATTTAGATTTGAAATTTTCAAGAAAATAATCGATTTGTGACAACTTTAGTGGCTTTTTTTATGTGATCTGCAGCAAACAGTAAAGTACTGCAGTTTGACCCCCGCCCGAAGCAGGACAAACATAATTGATTTATTTTCATTCCGGTTACCGTGTACGTAGATACTGAGACTAGGTGCCCGGTTACCGTGTACGTAGACACTCCGTTTGATATAATATTCTAGGTGGGCGGAATGCACACACTACACTGTTTGGATACAGTGTGGGCAGGTAGCCCAGACTAGCCTAGGAGGGGGGCGGTCTGCGTGGACCGGTGTGGGCATATAGCCCAGACCCTGGGCGGATGATAACCCAGACAACTTAGAAAATAGTTTTAGCTATCAACTGGAAAGAAATCTGGCATATTATGAGAAATGCACTCTTCTGAGGGAAGAAGAATGTGTGGCGGTTCAGTAACTGTGGCTTATTAGACATAGTTGGGCTGCCAAAAGACAGGAGACTCAAGAGAGCCAAAATGGGTTAAGTGGGTGGATTGCCTAGACAGTACTCTAGATGTAGATATATCTAGATCTAAATCTAGATCTAATCTAGATTCTAGATCTAGATTCTAGATTCTAGATTCTAGATCTAGATCTAAGATCTAGATCTAGATTCTAGATCTAGATAGATTAGTCGACAATAAACTGACCTTCCTCTTCTCCTTTTTGTACTGTTTGTAGACCTCGCCTCTACGCTGCTTGTTCTTTATCTCGGGCATCGTTATTGTCGTAGACATGTTTCCAATATGTATGTAGATCTAGAATCTACTTCCTTTCTCCCTCAGCTGGCTTGTTGACCACACAGACTTGTACCTGTATTGTAGCCTAGTGGAAAACTGCAGAACAACTGATGACTGGTGTTGAGAGAGAAACGTGTGTTTCCTTTTAGCCTGGCACAGTTGACAAGTATCGAAACAATGTACTGCAAACGGAAGTACAAGTCCAAATGACAGGGGCGGTCGCTGTCAGACAGAACGAAAGCATACGAAAGCAAGCACACTGATATTTGGTAAAAGAATAAATATATTTTTCGTTCTTTCTCTGAATTAACTTGATTATAAAATAAAAATTAAATGGAATCTAAAGCAACGTAGAAAAATATTATTATTTACTGCTAAATACTTAACACTCGATCACAGAATTCTATGCACTCGATAAATCTATGTACTGACAATTAGTACACGAATGGGCTGACTTGCGAAGGGAGACAATAACAGTATTGCGAAACATTTCCGGGAAGACCTTACTCATTTGGCAGTGACCATTTACTATTGTAAACAAAACACTTTTCATCTCACAAAAGCGACCGCTGCACCTTCTGAAAATGTTTGGAAGGAAACCAAAACAGAGTGGTGGGGGCAGTGGAAGTGAGCAAGGTCGCAGGAAAGGAGCCGACCTTATGAATCAGGTATGTCTTTACGACTTAAAAGTTTTATGCCTTTTTAATTTAATTTAGTTAGGTAGGGCGGACCAAGCCAACGGCAACGGAGGCCAAACTTGCCAAACCCATCGCCTACACCTACAGTAACTCGAACAACCAGAGCAAATTAGTCTGAATCTTAATCTAATCAATGGTATCCCAAAAATATGAAATTGAAATCAAGTTCTTAAAACTATTTAAAACTGATTGTAGGTCTTTTCTCATCCCCTTGCCCTAACCAGCCAGTGTGAGTCCGGTAAAGAGGCATACACTAAACTAAAAGTTAGATAGAGCCAAGTTGGAACCTCTGCTACCTGCGGAGACCTGGAATGCAGTACCTTGACCCACATAGTTTCAAAAAAGGAAGTGTACATGTGAAAGTGACACTGGCTATTAATTCTACATCAGATTTCACTTAAAATTCATTCACAGGCAAATATGCACGTAACTGACACGCTTCACGCACACTGAAGGGTAAAAGAAGGCTTACACCTCAAACACATTTGACACTCACACTGATGACATGCACTTCATAAACTTGTACCCACTCATGCACAGACAATTGCTTAACGCATACAGATGCCCAGA
>NW_004797820.1:218986-226981 GCF_000002075.1 Aplysia californica
CACCATTCACACACACATGCTCATCAGTGTAGTGTAGTTACCTTGCTGTAGTAGTACTTAAGCTTTTCAGCTGTGTGGGTTTTCATCTTAAACTAAAGCAAGGACAAAGACTGATTTCAGTTATTGTTAAAAAAGAAAGAGAGAGTGAAGCTTGTAATCTGATAATTATTGATATACCCTCAGTCTTATTTTATGAACTGCACAAACTGCTTACTGCTTACACACTCCTAAAAATTGACATTATATTATTTAATTCTAGTTCTATGCGTGCAAACTTATAGACGTCAGATAGTAATCCTCTGTTTACAACATAAGTTCAGTTCTATTTTTGCACCCTTTTTTAGCAAGGCCCACGCCGATGAGTGGGACCAAAATCGGGGACTCCCGTATAGGCGCTGCGGGCTTGTTTTACCGGACCCGTTTTCTCACGGTGCCCTATTGTCATTCACTCGTACGGGCTTGTTTCTCAATGGATGAAAGCGAAACTTGGCAGCCAATGAGAAAAAAGAGGTCAAACTAGTCACATGCGAAAAAGAAAACACGTAGGTTACTTGGTTATGGTACTGTTCGTGTCCGAAGTTTGAGCACTCACCTACACCAGATTTGGTGGAATTTTGGATTTCTTTTTCACAACCTTGGTTGACAACCTTTCTCCTTTATTGTCTTCAAATTTTATTAATGTACGTTGCATACTTTTTGCGTACCATTGCAGAACACCACCCAAACTCAACTACATTCGGGCATTCCACTGAGTAGGTCGGGCTAGCCTGCGTCGAGTGGAAAATTCCATGACGTCATAAAGAAACAGGTCGGGGAAAGTCTACTGCGCGAGAGAGACGGGGAAACCATGTTCACCAGTTCGGCTTTCCAAAAGCTAAAAAAAGCACTTTTTAGGCTTTATCTTTATGCCTGCATGAAATTTATTTGCTTTGGATATGATAAAAAGACTTTCTGCATACAAAAAAATCAGGGAGAACAGATCACATTCTTGCGCTATCGATCGATGTGGACGGTTCTCTCGATCCTGTATTCCCCCGACCTAGATCTACATGGACTCGTCAGTTTCGTGCCAAGGAACAGGAATTATAATACTACATAGTAGCTTACATAAATTCATAGAATGGCTTTCTCTTTTGCAAGGAACAAAATATAGATTAAATCTAAAGAATTGGTGACTGAGGGGTCTTTTTTATGTATGATTACTGGTATTTTCTACCAATTTTGTACCGGTACGGAGATGGGTAAACTTCGGCAAGAAAAGGCGTTGTGGACACCGAGCTGGAGCCACAACCACGTTCTAGAAGGGAAAGGGGGGAGGGGGGGGGCGCATCTGGTGTATTGCAAATGCTAAGGAGGTTCAAGCAAAATTTTAAAAATTCAAATAAACTCAACATGGTCAGTACACTTTCTCTTGTCTTCTGTTCCATTTCAGATGTTCGTTTGCTTTCGTCATTCACTATCTGTTTTTGGTGCCTGTACACAGAGCACACCTGGTATGTTATGTTATACAATATACACAAAACTATTGCAAGAAAAGTTAATGGATATCCCATTTTAGTAACATACCCAGGGTACCTTTTCAACATTTTCGCTCACAGTGATAAAACAGCCTTTCATACAAAAAAAATAACAGCAGATTTGGAATCTGCAGAAAAAAATACAAAAGATAGCCAAGTTTCGTAGATATATTTTTAAAAATAAGAAAGTTGCAGGAGTTTGAATGTTGGCTGCAAGTCCTTGGCCTAACATTTCTTTTCTATTAATTTTTTTACACATTTCCCCTGATATTTTAAAAACTACTGCAGATACATCAAATATCTTTATAGATATAGGTTCTGCAGGAAAAACTACAATAGGCTGCCAAGTTTCATTCATGTATTCCGTTTACTACGGAATTTTTTATAAAAAATGCCTCAAAAACACCCAAGAATGTGGACCGTGTTTTGGGATTTTGTCCTTAAATGAGAGTCACCCAAAAAAAATTCATTAAAAAAAACATAACTTTTTTATTTAAGAACGAATTGTCAAAATTCAAAAACTGTGTTACTCAGCAGAGATAAGGATATCATATCCACATTGTTTTGTTGGCTTTAAAGCTAAAAAAAAAAAATTTCATGGTTCTTGCTACTTTTTTGACTTCCTATTATTGTAAATGAACTTTCGAATTTCAAAAGAGAAAAATAGTGGCAATCACATACCTAGATTATGATCAAGTCTGAGTACTGAACTGACTATCAAGCAGGCATTCAACAACACAGATGTAATTCTCTTGCAATGTTGAATGTTCTTTATTTTTCATGACCTTGAACTGGTATCTTAAAGACGTAGAAAAAAGTTTTGAACTGATGTTCACGCATGCTCAAAGAAACTAAATGTGTGTCATCATGGTGAAGTATCAGTTGCTCGATATAATATTGAAAGGGATGAAAACAACATTTTTCCGCCCGCTTGGCAATTTTTATCTATTTATTTTTTTACCGTAACGTCTTGTATGTATATTTTTATACATTATTGTATGGATTTTACTGAAAACGTTTTTATGAAAGGCACATAAAATTTTAAAATTTGCATTGTGAAGGATACTTAAGCTTTGAAAGTCACCAAACTTTAGCGCTCATTTTCTCACTATCTCAGACACCAGATGACACCATCTCTTTCAGTCACAAGTGTCTTGACTTTTAAGCAAGATATATGTGGGTATTTTTTTCACCAAAAGCAAAGCAAATAAACAGGCTTTAAGATGATACCAAAGATTCCGTATGTGCACCCACACACATGCAAAACTGACGAGCATGTGATTCGACCATGTCTTAAAACAATACTCTTTAAAAGTTACTAAATGATGAAATAAACTAATTCTTCTTGAACAGATGGGCTTTGGGGCCATGCCTGGACTCGAGGACATGGATGCAATGGTATATGGAGATGATGATGATGATGATGATTTAGAGGCGGAATTAGCAGCTCTCGCTGGGGAAGATGATGGACCTGTTCAAAGGACAAAGCCAAAAAGAAAAGGTATCATGATGATTTTTTGTTGCATTTATATATGCATGTTATCTTTTATATATTTTATGTGCAGAATGTAAAATAAGTATATATCTGAATCTGATGGCTTGTGGCACCAATTGTTTTGTATTTTATATTATTATTCTTTTGTAATGAGGTTTGGGAGGCTTTTAATATAAAATTTCGACGAAGGATTTAAGGATGATTGTAGTTTTATTAAATTAAATTCTTAATTTAATTAGCTACTGACCTTTTTACTGTGCAAATTTGCCTCATTGATACTCAACTATCATAGTCATAGTTTTTTGCTTTTTTCTATTGTGTTTGTGAAAGTTATTGAACACTTATAATGATTTAATATGCAACTGGAAAGGCTCTCTGACTTTTTTATTTCAAGTTTAAATTTTTTTAAATTGTAAAAGTATCAGGGCAGTTTATGGTAGCATAGTATTTTTTACAGGGATGGAAATTTTCCGTCCGTAATTTTGATTTGTTCCGTCATTTTCCAAAAGTGGGACCTGATGTCCTGTCTCATTTCTCTTCTCAGAAAGTGCGTCTCTCTCAATCTTTCTTTTTTTCTCTCTGTTCCTGTCTCTTTATCTTTCTGTATCTCCCATTCTCCCCTGTCTCTCTTTATCATCCCTCCTACCCCCACCCCTTCTCTCTCTCTCTCTCTCTCTCTCTCTCTCTCTCTCTCTTTCCCGCTCTTTTTCGGGCTGTCTCTCTCTCTGTCTCTCTGTCTCTATCTCTCTGTCTCTATCTATCTCTCTCTCTCTCTCTCTCTCTCTCTCTCTCTCTCTCTCTCTCTGTTTCTCTCTCTCCCTCTCTCACGCGCTCTCTCTCTGTCATTCTCTCCAGTCCTATCCCTCTCTCTTTCTCTCACACTCTCTCTCTCTCTTACTTTTAGTAGATTGTGGACAGATCAGTTTCCATCCCTGTTTATAGGTTCGAGTTTTGTTGCTTTAGCACTACATAATACGAATACAGTCGAAATTGTCTAAGACAGCCTCCCATTGTCGAAGAGAAAAGTGGTGTCGGTGGCCTAGTGGTTAGGCTACCGGACTCATAATTGTGAGGTTGCGGGTTCGGGGGTTAGAGCCGTGGGCCCGACGTTGTGTCCTTGAGAATGCACTTTACATGAATTTTCCTCACTTCACCTAGATGGGAATGGGTACAAGGCCAAGACAGCAAAAGATCTTGTCAGTATGTTAGTGTTCTAACGCCTATAAATGGCCGCTTCTACTGATGCTTCCCAGGAAGCAGAGGTTGTTTCAGAATGCTCTCATGTCTGCTGGGGTAATAGTATAGATTGTGAAGCGCATACAGCTTGCTGTTGAGCTGGGATTAGTGCTATACAAATGGGTTATCTATTATGATGATTATTATTATTATTATTATTATTAGACAGGTGAATGTCTCAGACCATGTCATTATAATGTTGGAAAAAAAACGCAAGGGAGGAAGTGGCAATGCTGGTTTATACAGGTGATTGTCGTAGACAGGTGGCTGTTAGAGCAAGTTTGGTGGCTGTTACAGCAGGTTTGACTGAACTCATCATATCATTCTGTTGGTTGTCCTTTGTCCTTTGCTGTATTTCATATTCTGTTGGCAGTCTAAATTCTGTTTGTAAACCAAATTGCCGTTTTGGGATCAATAAAAGTGTAATTTATTTGATTTATTTATTATTGTCCTTTGCTGTATTTCATATCATTCTGTCGGAGATCCATTGTCCTTTTCTGTATTTCCGTCTAAAGTATCAAATCAACAATGTTTTTCTCAGCTCCTATGCCAATTGCTGACATAGAAAAGATGGCAGCCATGGGAATGAATGATTTTGATGAGGATGTCTCGGACACAGAGGATCCAGAATTATTGGTAAGTTATTTGTAGAATGACTTGTGAGAGGCTAGCATTACAGCATGGATTGTTGTGGCATCCTTAGCTTCTTGCAGGTCATGGAGGATCAAGGAAGTTCACTGGAGCTGTTTGTTCAATGGCTGGATTATGAAATAGTTAACTTGTATACAGAATGATAATAATAATAATGATAATAGATAGCATTTGTATAGCACAAATTCCCGCTCAGCAGCAAGCTACATGTATATGCACTTAAAAATCTATATTATTGCTCCAGCAGACCTGATAGCATTGTGAAACAACCTCAACTTCCCAGGAAGCATACAGTGCAAGCTGCCATTTTATAGGCACTAAATCAGTTTGTTGTGAAAAAATGTGCAAAGTTTTAAATGTCGTAGTGATACATTGCTTAATGGCATTACATTTGAAGAGTTGATGTGGGCCTGTCTGTTCTGTCTAGTTCCAGAATACTTTCAGGTTTGTTGATTTGGTGCTAATGCCAAGGTTTATATTAAAATACTTTATAGGAGAACTGCAATGGCTAAGGCTAGTTTCAATAAAATGAGCCCAATCCTGAAAAATAGAAACATATCAATGAACACCAAAATGAAAGTCCTGAAATGCTATGTTTGGTCAACCCTTCTATATGGCTGTGAATGCTGGACAATCACTAAAGACAGTGAAAATAAAATAGAGGCAACAGAAATGTCGTTTCTTAGGAGACTGCTAAGAGTATCATGGAAGGAAAAGAAATCAAATGAGGTAGTGCTTGATGAAGCCCACGTGGGACGCTCAATGTTAAAAACAATCAGGAAACGACAAATGCAGTTTTTGGGACACCTGAATAGACATAAGGGTCTTGAACATCTAGCTCTCACTGGCAAAAGTGAAGGCAAGCGAGGCAGGGGTAGGCCCAGAACAACATACTTAGGGAACCTAAACAAATGGGTAACAGGGAAAAATCAGGGAAACGTAGCTTTTCTGAGAGCATCCGAGCAAAGGAATGAATGGAAAATCATGATCGCCGATGTCTGTCGCAGATCTGGCACTGGATGATGATGATAGGTCGGGTACAATTTTGTTCACTGATTTCATATTGGGATGCTCTAAAAACTTCAGTTGTAGATAAATTTTCAGTCCTCAAAATGGTAACTCAGTTAATCTGTATCAATTTTGGGAAATATTTTATTTTTTAAATGAAGTTTCTTACGAGTGATATAAAAGGACAGGACAAAAGGATATAGAAGTAGAAATAGGACTAAAAAAGTGGCGTTGAATGGGACACATCTTAAAGCCCAGAAGAAACATCACATGACAGTCACTGCAGTGGAACCCACAGGAAGCATGAGACAGGGGGAGGCCACGAGAAACATGGAGGAGATGCGTGGAAAGGGACATGAGAGAGATAAAGCTCACTTGGAACAAGCTTGGAAGGATGGCCCAGGACAGATAAATTGAAGGAGCGTGTATGTGGCCTGTACCCTGCCAGGGGTGATAGGCATTGATGATGATGATATAACATTACTTTTTTTCTTGCCTCTCACATATTCACTTTATAATACCGCTCGTGGTCAATAGTGTTTATTTTGACTAATTGATCATCCTTCAGTTCTCAAAGAAGGCTTTTATGCTTTCTTACTTACTTGGCTGTTGAATAATCATCATGATCATTGAGGGCAGCAGTAAATGATATATTTCCGTACTGCAGTGAGTTTACAGAACACAAAGTGCTACAAAGGAAACAGAGAGAGACAGAGAGACACAGACAGAGACAGACAGAGAGAGAGAGAAGGGGGAGAGGCAGAGAAAGAGAGTGAGAGAATGTTTTACGGAGCGGTTTGTTCCAGCACGTGAGACATGTATTTACTAATGTCCTGCCTTGTTGAGCGTATGCGCAAGTGCACCTACTTTTGTAACATCTACTGCCATTGTAAACGACCAAGACAAATTTCTCCCTACGAGATGAATAACGATTGTCATTCCTTCTCAATCGCATCACAAAAGAAGCCCGGCATCTGTCATACACTGGGCCACACTGCTCAGTCCTTCTGTTGACCCTCTCAGCTTCTTCTGTAGTGTCAATGGTACCCCCCCGGGGCGGTGCTACTGACTGAAGTGTCTTTAGACTGTTCCCAAAGGGGGGGACATTAACCTGTTCTTATGCACAGTAGAATTGTAATTGTAAATGGGCTGATTCATCAATGTCATAGTCATAACTGTGCCTGAACTGCAACAGCGAACTGCTGGTTTTTCTTTCCTAATCCTTACTGTGGTCATTTTCCTCTACTTCTGTGGTATGTTTTTCACACTCTTGGGACCCGCTATTTCCAGGGTGCCTTGATAGTCGAAGCAGACTTTGTGCTGTTGAAGCTAGAGAGGCGAGAACAGTAAGTCCGATTCCCTGTAAGAACTTCTGTGTTGACCTCCACCCTTTGGCGTTCATATGACCTTATGCAGTTGCGAACGCCGTAAAACCTCTACTAAAACAATAAAACAAAAAAAGCTTTAAAAAAAACACACTATTTTTTCAGGCTGAGTTGGAAGACTTAAAGGAAGACGCCTCGCCAGCTCCGTCTCCCTCCAAAAGCCCTCACGTCAGCCCTGAGAAGTCCACTCCAACAGCCACGCCACCACCTGCTCCTCAGCGCCAGGCGGCCCCCATCTTTGAACCGACTCTTCCCTCCCAGGCGTTCACCCCTTCCCCTGTGCCTAGAAACCTACCATCTCCCCAGAAAGCCCCGAGCCCCTCTCCGAGACCCAGTCCCACTCCAGTGTCACCCGCTGCGCAGCCCTCGGGGGCGAGAGGGATGGTGGGCCTTTTGGAAGAGAGGGTCAACATGTACAAACAAGCTTCTGCTAATGCGAAGGCCTCAGGCGACAGTTCGAAGCAAAGGAGACTTGATAGAGGACTTAAAGTAAGAAAACACTGTCCAAGGTTATCCTTTCTATTCCATTATGATTTTGGATGTTTCGAGGTCTTCAATTCTATGCAAACTGCTTTCCTAAAGGCATCAGATAGCAGTCCTCTCTTTGCAACAAATATAAAAATAATATGTGTGCACCTGTTCTTGATTTCCCTTCTTGTTTATAAACTTTTGTAGGTGGTTCGCTCCTTCTTTTCTATAAAAA
>NW_004797820.1:227591-262995 GCF_000002075.1 Aplysia californica
GGCCTATAGATTAAAGTGTTGGCCTCTTATTCAAACATCCCGGGTTCGAATCCGGGTAGCGACCTGAAATTTTTCTTCTTTAAAATTGTCTCCTTTCACCTCCTTTCCTGCTCTCTTGCTATATTCTGTCGTCTGCTTTCGCCTCCACTTTCTGCCCCCACCTTCTTTGCCCCCTCCTCTGGGCTCCTGACTCTTTCTGCAGCCTTTCCACTGCTTCTCCCTGGCTCCTTCTTACTGCTGTCTAAAAGCCACACCCTTGTTCTTCTGGTAGGAAAGATCTATACCTAGCCTTCTCAGACAAGGGCGAAAAGTCTCGTTGGTCCCGTGTGCAAGTTGCACTCTTTAAAGAACTCTTGGTGGTCCAAAATCGATAAGAGTAGGCTGCGGCCACCACCTGGGCAAAATTCAAAATTTCTTACCAACTGAAAAATGTTCGGTGTGTCCCACGCGCTCATATGACCTTATGCAGTTGCAAGCGCCGTAAAACACTTACCCCCCCAAAAAATAATAATGTAAAAAAATTTAAAATTCTTTTTTTTAAAAACCCACCAAAAAAATGCTATGAATCTCTTTATTGTCACCGTGCCTCTTTGTGTTCAGTGCCTGGTCTACTGTGTTCTGTTCCAAACATTTTCTTGTGCTGGGTCTCCCTTCTCTTCTTATTGTCTGCACTCTGATATAGGTCACGACACGGTGGAGTCATGCGCTCGTCAATTTTTTGGCATATGGAGTTATTGGTATCATCTTAAAGCCTGTCCATTTGCCTTGATTTCGATAAAAACAATACCCATTTATCTTGGAGACAAGTCGATGTATTTGCGATTGAAGGAGGTGGGGCCGCCTGGTTTCAGAGGTAAAATTAGCGAGAAAATGGCCACCAAAGTTTAGTTATATAAATTTCCTTAGCTTGAGAGCCCTTGGAAACTAACTATTTACATCTTTTATGCATTTAATCAATGTTTTTCACTAAAGTACACACTGAAATGTGTTTTTAATGGGCTTAAAAGGTGTGAAAAACGAAAATTGGATAAAAATTCCCAAACCGGCGGGAAAATGCCAGTTTCTTTGCTTTCATTATTTTGACGAGCGCCTGATTTCACCACGCTGAATCACATATAATTTTTGTCTACCCAAATGTCTTTTTTTGTTTTTTCTATTCGTTTTTTTTTTTTTTTCACAGATAATTGTAACAAATTATGCCCTTATTTGATCAAACAACACGAATGAGTTTCATTATTGCCATTGCTCTCTAAACAGAAAAGAACAGGTGGTCGTGATGTCAAAAAACTGACCCTTCATCTTTCTTTTGCATGGCTTCAGACTCTGGTTGGACAGTTAAGACAGGCAAAGGCGGGAAAACCTGTCAATGAAGAAGAAATTCCTCCTCCCGTGGCTATGGGGGCTAGCCTGGCTGTGAGCGAGCATACAGGGGGTTCAACCCCACAGTCTGATTCTCCACAGAGCCAATCAGGTAAAGTCTGTTAAATAGTTTTTAGACGAAACATAAAAAAACTTAATAAAGAAATGGACAATTTCTTTCGGCATAATTTATCTGTGGGTGGTTGGCGGGTGCTCTAGTGTCGTTTGCTTCTTCTTTCCTATCAAACATCTATTGTCCTTATCTCCCCTCCTTCTTTTTTATGTTTGTTACTCTCTTGTAACACCTCTAATCTTCTGGCGCTCATTTGACCTTATGCAGTTGCAAGCGCCGTAAAACCTCTACTAAAACTAAAGATAATTTATCTGCTATTTTACCAAATAAATTGTGGAGGTAAGTATATTATTATTATGGGTTCTTGAAAGCAGTTGACAGTTTATAAAGTGATGATACAATAGATTGAGCTAGATCTCCCTATTCTGTAATTTGGTGTTATGGGTTAAAATTGTAAATATGAAGGTGATTATGAGCAGTTGAGAGTTTGCGGTCACAGAAATTTGTTTTTGAGCAAGACGTGCATAGTGACATAGACTTTGGCTTAATGATAATGTATGAAATGTGGTGACCAGCAATGGAGTGCTTGTGTTTATGAATTTGTTAATTTATTACGTGGCATTTGCGCTGTGATCGGAAAAAGAATGGGGTGCTTTTTGATGATATCAGATGGTTTGTGGACACTTTGGTATGCTCTATTTCTCCTCCTTCATTTTCACAGTTTCTATTGTACTAACCAGTTTGTGACAAAGAACAGCTGTTATTGAAAAGGTGCTTATCCAGATTTCTATAGTTGGAATTGTCCACGTTTTGTGACATACTCTGCTTATGTATCTATATTATATTATATTTCTGAAAGGTCGTCACTTTGGCCGCCTAAAGCTTCCAAACCTCTTTACTTTCGAATTTGAAAAAAATTACGGTGTTTCAGAATTTTAAAGACAGTTTTATTAAGGAGTCTGAAGTCACTGTAGTTTAATTTTCAGTTTTTCGTTAGTTTAGATCTAATCTCAGGGAAGTCCGTTTTATAAGATGCTATTGTAAACAAGTGATGCTTCCGTTCACAAGCAGTGCACACTGATCCCACACTGATTTGACAATCGGTTCTTTTGAGTCCATTCATAGAACGTTTACCCAGCTAGTTTTATCTATTTCAATCTCTTTTTGCATGTTATATTGCACTTTTTATAAAAAATAGTCTTGGTACAAAATGCATTAGACAGTATGATCAATAGATTTGGAGTTTCTGCAGGTACTGGAAAAATTCAGGATTTTTCTTTTCCGTAGCCAGTTTTCACCTCTGTTATTGAGTAGATCTTCTGTCTTTTTTGTTCTCGATGACAGCAGCTAGACAGTCAGTCGGATGTCGCACACAAACTCTGCAGTCCGCTTCAAATCTGAGAGACTGCCATAGAGCTTTCTCTCAAGAGGAGTCACATTCTGCAATATCTGTGTACGAAGGGTGGCATAGCGCTGGCAGTGCTGAAGGATATGGTTGGCATCCTCTTGGTAGTGTCCACGTTTGCAGATCGTGGACTCTCCCACTTTTAATTTATTATGCATATGGTGTTTCAGTCTGTTGTGGCCACAATGGAGTCGAAAGAATGTGACTTGGTCTGCTCTATTTAGCATGTAGTAGGGGCCACGTCTGTTTTGGTTAGGATGGGTTCTTTACAATCTATTTCGTAGGGCAGCTTTTATTAACGTTTTTAGATCTTCAGTTATGTACACTTGACACAGCAGCTCAATTGTTAATCATGACTGTTCTGGACCTCTTCCCAGAGCCCTCCACGTCCTCATTCATTGCCCCTCCAGCTCCAAAACCAAGCTCTCCTCCAGCGAGACCCTCACCTGGTGGGTCCCTAGCAAGCAACGGTATGTGCTTAACTCTTTATCTCTGAGAAGGGTAAACTCACTATGCCGGGGCCCTCTTTTAGTGCGAAATCTTAAAATTGACACATCCATTCATCTCTAAATTTGTAATTAAATCGAACAAGTGAACCTATTGTGATAGTTCTTCATTAAGGAAAACACCTCCGGTAAAAGAGACCTACTTTCGGCAGTTGCCGAAAGGTAATTTGATGTTGGCACAGCGGCTTGCCGTAGATTAGGAGTTAATGTGAACTGTAATGAGATTGTACAAAAAGGTGCTTCAATGGAAAATGAAAGAAAGAGAAAATTCAAATTCATGAAACTAGTTTGATAGAAACTTGCGGCTTTTATTCAATTGTTCTAGTTTTTGTTTTACTAGAGGTTTTACAGCGCTCGCAACTGCATAAGGTCATATGAGGGCCAAGAGGTGTATGTTAACTGAAAAGTCCTTACAGGGAATTAGACTCTGCTCGCCTCTTTTGCTTCAACAGCGCATAGTCTGCTTCGACTATCAAGGCACCCCGGAAATAACTCACAAGAGTATAACAAACATACAAAAGAAGTAGAGGATTAATGAAGATAGCAAGGATTAGGAAAGACAAAACAGCAGTTCCCTGTGGCAGTTCAGGCACAGTTATGAGCATGACATTGATGAATCAGGCCATTTACAACTTACAATTCTTCTGTGCATAAGAACATGTTTACGGCCCCCCTTTGGGAATGGCCTGAAGACACTTCAGTCAGTAGCCCGTCCCGGGTTGTTCTATTTCTGCTGATTGTTATGTACAAGATGTCAGATGTGGGAGCTGGGGAGAAGAGAGTAAGCTATCTTTCTTAACCCTATCCGTATGCCTTGGGGTCATTTTGTACCTCCGGAGTTGTATTCTTCACATTTTATAATACTTCTAGTGTGAAGATCTCTTTGAAACTTTCAGTATTTCTCAAAAAATAATTTTGACAGACTGCTATGCAAAGCGTACGGATTGGATCAACGAGTAAATTTCTTCTTTGGAAAGTGGTGGCACAGAGTTCCCCCCGACAAGCATCATCAGACAGGCTTTGACGCGGAATCCACAAGGAAAACATAAGAAAGGAAGACCAAAAATGACATGGAAACGAGTGGTACAAGCAGAAATGAAAAAGGCGGGAACATCACAGAAAGAGCTAGAAAAGGATGCACAGGTCAGCTTCAGCTGGCGAAATGTTGTTGATGGCCTATGCTCCACTGGGAGTTAAAAAGGGCAAGAGAAAGAAAGATGCCGATAGCACGCAGGAAATTAACACTTGTCCGTGGGTCCTTTAAAAGTGCTGAATGTGGGTCACTGAAATGTCCCAGCAAACGTGTTGCTGTCCACCTGAATAATCGGAATTGTGTAGATGGAGACATAAAGCATCTTCAGTCTGCAAGCAATTCTTGATGCTGCTAATCATGTTGAATAATGGAATTTACCCAAACAAAGCTGTTTTACTCTGCCTGTTCTTAGTCTAACTGCTGTTTTTTATTTTAAAAGAAATATGAATTATTTTCTGTTGAATTAGATATTCTTTAGTAAAAAACCCTTGCCATCATAAGCATTTTGGGGAAAATCCAAAGAAACTGGGTGGTAAAAATCGCCGATCGGCAAGATGTGATTGCAAAGTGTTAAGAGACGTTTTTTGAAAAGACCATTTTCGCATTTCTTCCAGTAGCCAAGTCTGCTGTTGTTGAAAGGAGAGACCAGTATCGAAGAGCTGCCTTACAAGCCAAGCACGCAGGGAACTTGGATAAAGCTCGAGAATACGTGAAGGTTTCAAAGGTGTGTTCTGCCTGCAGTTATTTGTAAACTTAATGATCTGGGAATTTGACATAATGGGATTCAGGTTGTAAGATCCAGTTCAATGATAATCTTTCACTCTTTTTTAGCTTTAAGTTTGTTGTTTTGAAATTATACTGCCAAAAGTTTTGGAAATATATGCTGTGTTCCTCAAGATTGTGTTATATGGTTTAATAATTGTTTCTCAGTCATTGTTATAACTTGTGTACTTTCTGTTTCAGTATTGTTTAGAAAAGAAGTATTACCATCTTAACATTTTTAGCACACATTGTACATTTATTTGTAATTCTTATTGGTCCCATGGTTCTTTACATGGATTCAATTTTGAGCTCATGACTGTCAGTGTAGTATGAGTCAAGGCCTAATCAAGGCCTAAAGAAAGAAGAGAAGACAAAGGGCCAGAAGAAAAAAGTCATAAAAGACTATATGTGAAGTGTGCTGACAAAATGAGTTACTTCTCAGATTTTACACCGATGGAAATAGAAACATGAAATTTATAGGTTGAAGTTTTATAATTTATCAGTATGAAATGACAAAAGACATGTTAAACTTGAAGAGAATGGCATTGGTTTAGAGTCTACAAACATGACCCTAGTGTTGATTTTTGGCTGACATCTCCATTCATGGAGTGCGAGAAGTAACTCATTTTGTTAGCACACCTCACATATATATTTGCAGAATAATGAGTTCAAACATTTTTGGCTGTTCTCTTTCTTTGCCTCAGCAATTTGATTCTGTCATTGATGCACTTGATCAAGGAAAGCCAGTGGATCTGTCAAAAATGCCTCCACCTCCGTCAGAATTTGCAGGCAAGTGAATATATTTTGTGTCTTGAAAACATATTTTACCCTTTTGGTGCTGTCAGTCTCAAAAGCAAAATATTGTTTTTTAAACTTAATATAAATATAGTAAACTGAGAAAATAGTATGCACCTGGGGTTAGTCATATTAAATAGGCTGAGAGATGGGGAGGTAGGTGTTGGGTATTTCCCGAATTTTTTTAATCTTATAACTGGTATGACCATATGCATATGAACGTTGTTAAAAAAAGCAAAAGGACACATCTAGGAATGAATAAGTGTGGCTTTTAATCTTTATTACCTTTTATAAGAACTTTACTTTTTTAAAGAATTAAATGTTTTATAGTGGATAGGGGTATCCTTTGCCCAAACTCAGGCGCTCGCAAAAAAAACTTGAAAAGTAGAGGCACCCTACGAGGCTCTCTGTCATACAAGGCCCCTATGACCATATGTGAAGCATGCTGACAAAATGAGTTACTTCTCGGATTCGGCCCTATGGAAATACATACATCATGCTTATAGGTGAAGTTTTTACAATTTACAAGTATGAAATAAGAAGACATGTTATACTTAAAGAATGTGGCATCAATAGAAAATCTACAAATTTTACTGTAGTGTCGATTTTTAGCCAATATCTCCATTTGTGGATTGTGAGAAGTAACTCATTTTGTCAGCCCGCTGCTTCCACTTTGGGCTGAGAAGGCTACAGACAGATGGAGATACTAAAATAGATAAAAAATAAATTACACTTTTATTGATCGCAGAAGGGCAATATGGTTTACAGTGGCAAACATACATACATACATACATACATACATACATACATACCTACCTACCTACCTACCTACCTACCTACCTACCTACCTACATATGTACATACGTACGTACGTACATACATACATCCATCCATCCATACATACATGCATTTATACATACATACATACATACATACATACATGCATACATGCATACATGCATGCATACGTACATATCAGGAACCTATTAGATGTTTTCTTTTTTTTTTCTGCAGGTGATGCTTTGAACACAGTCAACAAACCCCAGGCTTCTGTGCCGGTCCAGAGAGTGGCCCACCAGGCTGCTGGAGAGACAGAGCCAGAACCAGACTTGCCAGCCACCACAGCCGAAGGTTTGTCGCTTATTTCAATGGCCAGCTCTATTCGGACTTGAGGC
Source organism: Aplysia californica (assembly GCF_000002075.1). Taxonomy (NCBI): domain Eukaryota; kingdom Metazoa; phylum Mollusca; class Gastropoda; order Aplysiida; family Aplysiidae; genus Aplysia; species Aplysia californica. The sequence continues at coordinate 234,700 of NW_004797820.1, forward strand.
CGATTAGATATTATATATATTCGGACTGAGTCCGAAAATAATGTTTTATGAATTTGGACTCAGCTTCTAAGTGAGTTATGTGAGTATAAGGATGTTACATAATATAACTGTCATCGGGTGATTTTACGTAAAACCAGAATTAGAACTAGAATTACTTACTAGGACTGTGTAATTGTGTCAAAAGTCAAAAGACTGCACTCTCATTGCCCAATGGCAGTGTCTAAGTACATGGTAACCGACTACTCAGGGTCTTTCCACCACCACTACAACATCATCATTACTTCCACCACCATTTGTCTTTCCACATGTTTAATTTCATTTTTTTGTGTGTTTTAGCTTTTCTGTAATTATTTTTTAAAATCACATCGCACAAAATGGACAGCCGTGGCCTCTTCCCAACACCTCTTCCCCCAGCAAGGTGAGAGTGCGTGATCATTACGCGCAGTCTTATTGGTCGACATAATTAACTTTGCCCCCGGCAAGCTCAGCTCAACTTCGTCGTTCTGTTCATACTAATGATGCAGGGAGAGCCAGTTTAGATAGATCTAGATCTAGTAACTTGATATTAAAGCTCACGTCTCCACTGTTATCATTGTAATCGAAAACGGAGTGTCCACGTACACGGTTACCTGCATTATGATATGTGTCACGACGTGGCGGAATCAGGCGCTCATCAATTTTTGGGCTTGTGAAGTCAAGATATTTGGAGATTGAAGAAGGTGGGGTCGCCTGGTTTCAAAGGTAGAATTAGCAAGAAAATAGCCACAAAGTTTGGTTATTTCCATAGCTTGATAGTCCGTGAACACTGAAAACTAGTAAAAATCCATCCAGAAATATGCTCTTAATTGGATAACAATAGTGTTAAGACCACAAAAAAAATCCGATAAAAATTGCCAAACGGGAAGAAAAATGTCAGTTTCTTCAATTTTGTTATTTTGACGAGCACCTGATTCCACCAAGCTGCCTCACATACATATACACAGTATTGCCCCTACTGTTTCAGAGGAGAAGTCCATGTTCCAGGCTCCAGATGCTCCCCGCACAGCGATGGAGGCCCTGACTCAGAGACTAGACAAGTACAAATCTTCAGAGAGCTCTGCCAAGGCTGCTGGTGAGGGCAGTAAAGCCAGACGTATGGGCAGGATAGTCAAGGTGAGTTGAAACCTTGTTGTTATTATTACTATTTATTTTTATGGGGGAGGTTGGAGGGACCAGTTGGTTGGTACCACTTCAAACATTTATCGTTCTGGTCTCTCCTCTTTCTTTTTTGTGTTTGTTACTCTATTGGAACACCTCTAATCTTGTTGCACTTATATGACAACGTTATGTTGCAAGCACTGTAAAACTCTTACTAAAACAAAACAGTCGAACTTTGTTCTTTAAGAGACTGAAACTTGTCCTTACATTCAACTCTGGCCTTTTGTCCACAGCAATATGAGGACGCTATAAAATGCTACAGAGCTGGACGTCCTGTGGACTTTGAAGAACTTCCTTGTCCTCCAGGTAAGGGAACTGTGCTGCCATCCGAAGGCAGAATGACTTATCTGACAAAATCGAAGTATATTGTTCTTTTGATTTGTTGCACTAGTCTTGCCTATATCCTTCTTGTGCTAAAGACACAATGACATCTATATGTGTCAATGTATGGTGAAATCAGGCGCTCGTCAAAACAATTGAAAATGAAATTCAACATTTTTCCACTTATTGTACAATTTTTATTGGGGTTTTTTTTCATTCTGGGCTCAATTCCTTCACATCCATTGAAAAACACATTTTTATGTGGATTTTGCAGAAAGATTTTTATCAAAGACAAGAAAAGTGTAAATGTGCAGGTTCCAAGGACACTCAAGTTTTGGAAATCACCAAACTTTGGCGCCCATTATTTCCCTAATTTTACCTCCGACAACAGGCACCCACACCTTCTTCAATTGCAAATATCTGGATTTCTGTTCAAGATAATTGAGTATATTTTTTTTTCATCAAAAGCACGGCAAATAGACAAGCTTTATGATCATACCAATAACTCCACATGCCCAAAAATTGACGAGTGCATGATTCCACTGCTTCGTGACACACATTTGAAATAGTAGTTTTCAAAGTGGTAAAGCTACACAAGTGACTGATCTCAATTATAAGTTTCAAGAGTTTTTAACCCTTTGAGCCCTCTGTGCCGAAGTATAGATATGAAGGCAATGCGACAAGTACTCCGGTGTAATGAAAGCTTGATATGACACTCACACCTAAGTATGTGCTTACAGAAATAAAACTATCTTTTGGCCATTCCCAAAGGGGGGATATTAACATGTTCTTATGCACAGTAGAATTGTAGATGGGCTGATTTATATTTGTTATGCTCATACTGTGCCGGAACAACATAGGGGTAACTCCTGCTTTTTCTTTCCTCATCCTATCGTCATTTTTTCCTCTACTTCTTTTGTATGTTTGTCACTCTCTTGTGAACTGCTATTTCCGGGGCGCCTTGATAGTTGAAGCAGACTTTGTGCTGTTGAGGCTAGAGAGGTAAGCGGAGTAAGTCTGATTCCTCGTTTGGACTTCTCTGTTGACATCTGCCCGTTGGCGCTCATATGACCTTATGCAGTTGCGAGCACCGTAAAACCTTACCAAAACTAAACTTAAAAATACAATGTAAGTACAAAACAGCAGCATCAGTATACACCGCCATCATAGTGATATTACAACAACTGCAAAAAATCTGATGAATAGATCAAATCAGTACTAAAATCAGCTTTAGAAAAGTGTACCTAAAATATCAATGAAATCACTCAGGAGCCGGGGGTTTAGCCCACTTAACACTTTCCACTCAGGCAGCGCGCACAGTGCACTACTCTTGGCCCCACATACCAGGATGCTGATGCGCTACATCATTACTATATCTGTATCTCTGCAAAAATAAACCAACCTATATGAAATTATCAGCATATTGAGAAAATTGAACATGATGATCACATATTCACCAAAAAGGAATTAGAATCGGAAATGAAGACATTAGATCTAGCACAGTCATCACCTGAATTCTCTTCCTGGCATAAGAGTAAAGCAGCTCTCATGCCAGGTCTACTCAACATTTTTTTTTTTTAATTCCTCCGATTGTTGAAAACGAAATAATTTTTGACCTGAAAGGAAATTAAAATTATAACTTTAAAAGGAGATCAGTGCTACCTTTTGGTTGTTGTTATATCACACTGTTGCCAATCGGGTAGGTTTTGTCGAAAATTATGCTTTTTCCCCTGACGCTGTGGACAAGCCGTCGTAAATCATTCACCTGTCGTTATTGTCAGTCCCTCAAATGGATGAAACGGTCATGTTGCTCAGGTCGCTCCCAATGTTTACCCAAGTTGACCAATGGATAACAATAAATCTTCAACTGCAAGTTAGGGAAGCATGTGATCCGTCATAACCCATAAGCCCCCGCCCTCAACTCACTCCCTAAACCCGATCCATAACTATAGAAGTCAACACAAACTCATGACAGAAGTGTCGCTTGTTTGCCGAGTGGTGGCGACCCGTTTGTTTTACTATGGCACTTGGTGTCTTTCCCGTCTAACACATTTCGTTTTGTTTTGACCTTTCACGGAACTAAAATGTTTTCAAAAGTAATAATAATAAAACTAACAACAAATAGTCCAACAAAAACTGTCCTATCCTCTCTCCCCTTTCAAAAGAGAAAAAAACAACAACAAAAAACCCCCCAAAAAATTTTTTATGAGCCCTACGATAGTCCTAAGCCTGCGACCACCTCCGGTTGAGATGTCACCAATAATAAATGGTTTGTTTTCTTCATTTTGATAAGTCCCGCCTAAGATGGCCACCTGTCATATATGACCACTTTTCTCGTCGACAATGCGTGGCCGTCTTACACAGGTTCGGCTGTACGTATGTTCTGTCTTATTGCACTTCTGTTCTAATGTATTGTGCAAATGTTTTGTGTTTTTGGACAAATGCTCTGTCTTATTGTGCGAATTTCCTATGCTTTTGTGCAGATTTTCTATCTTGATGTACGAATATCCTATGCTTTTGTACGGATGTTTTATCTTGTCCGAATATCCTATGGTTTTGTACGAATGTTCCGTCTTATCATTCCTTCTTACAGGTTATGCTCCCATCCCAGTGGACAAGTCCCCTCCCGGCAGTGCCCCGAGAGCCCCATCTGGCCCAGCCCCATCAGGAGCGGCTGCGGGCCGACCTATCGCACAAACGGCCCCGGCCCCACGACCAGCGGCCCCACGGGCAGCGGCCCCACCTGCTGCTCCGGCTGCCCCTCAGGCCGGGGGCTCTGGTCAACGACCACCTCCTGTACAGCGGCAAGCTTGTGAGTTCAACCCCCACTTGACTACGCAAGCTCACCGAGCACAAGAAATCGGGGGGCCAGCCTTCGTTTTCGGTGATGCAGAATAATTCTCAATCCGCGAAGATGAAGGCTGGCGCTTGATTTAGCGGTTGATTGCCTTTAATTTGATCCAGTTTATAAATACTTCCAGTTTCCTACTTTTGGGAAGCTTTTGATGCAGCTGTCAAAGCTATTGAAAAATCTTCCGCCTGGGCCCAAAATGATGCCATTGAATGATCCTGTTCAGTAGAATTTCAGTTTCATTTTGTACCAACTTTCATTTTCATGACTGGAATTCGGTGTTTTCAATGTATTTTATGTCAAAACTGGAAAGATGGAGTTATTTCAAGACAATACTAAGCTTACAGATAGACCAATAGTAAAGTACTTACCTCTAAGGCCAAAACAACTGGTTTAATCCTCTATTGCTGCAGGTTTTTGGTGAGAGACGAAACTTGATTACTTGATAATTTGATCCTGGGAACAACATCCTAGCACTCCGGGCATTGCCATACGTGCTCCACTCCCCGCTCCAATATCCACCTCAGAGTCCACCTGCTGATTTTTCCGGTGTTCAATTGGTTACTAGGCCGTCTTTCCATCCCCTGCACCATGCTGGTTTTACCACATCCTCTAAAGACACCCAGTTCTTCAAGTCCTAAGATTGGCACATAGTGCTCAATCTCCTCATCTTCAAGTGTGGTGGCAAGGGCCTTCACGATATCATTTTTGTCCATTTTAATGTCAGTATTGACTGGTGCATGGCTCACCAGTTTGTCTGCTAATTGAAACAGAAATGTGAAATAGACATTGTTCAAAATAGACTTCCTACTCTGAAAGAAGAATCCTGTTTTCAGGGGCTAGAATAAGTTCAGCGTAAGAAAATGTCTCTATGAAAAGGCTGCATTGTTTTGTTGTTGTTGACAGAGCAAGAACAGACAGATATAGAAATTAATTCGTACCAACTGCAGTGAGGTTACTTAATTCGTACCAACTGCAGTGAGGTTACTGAACACACAGTGTTACAAATGAAACAGAGAGAGAGAGATAGAGAGAGAGAGTTTTACAGGGAGAGAGAGAGAGAGAGTTTTACAAGGAGAGAGAGAGAGAGTTTTACAGGGGGAGAGAGAGAGAGAGAGAGTTGTACAGAGCCGGTGTTTCAGGACGTGAGACATGCATTTACTAATGTCCTGTCTTGTTGTGCGTATGCGTGAGTGCACCTAAGCTCTGTAACATCTACTTTCATTGTAAACGACCAAGACAGATTTCTCCCTGCCAGATGAATAAAGATTGTCGTTTTCATTGTCATTGTCATTGTCAAATAAACTGACTCTTTTTCTCTCAATATTACTCTGACAGCTGCAAGGAAAAGCCTTCATTCTCGATCGGAGCAGCAGCTGGCATTTCTTCGAGAGAGGCTTGGGGAGTTCCGCCAGGCAGCTATGAGCGCGAAGAAAAAGCATGACCTTGAGCTTGCAAAGAAATATGTGCGCATGATGAAGGTAGATGATTCTTTTATGATTCAATTATCTTTACAGTGGGAAAGAGTGAGCAAATAATATGTGAGGGCTTCAGTTGACTTCACAGTGTGATTGATATGGAAACTTTTTTTTTTGCTTATCTGGTTTTACGTTATGGAAAAAAAATTGTTGTTTGGGCCTTGAATTTAAGATTAGTGAGAAAGAAGTACTATCAAAGGCTACACTGTCTTAACTTTTTTAAGAAAATTGATTTTACATCAAGAAAACTTCACCTCGTTCATTATATTACGATAAATTAATTAACAATCATTGTTGTAATCCCCCCCCCCCCCCCCGGCAGTGCTACTGACTGTAGTGTCTTTACACCATTCCCAAGGTGGGGATATTAACATGTTCTTATGCACAGTAGAATTCTAAATGGGCTGATTTTTCAATGTCATGCCCATACTATGCTGGAACAACATAGGGGGAACTGCTGCTTTTTCTTTCCTCATCCTTACTATCGTCATTTTCCTCTACTTTTGTATGTTTGTCACTCTCTTGTGAACTGCTAATTCCGGGGTGCCTTGAAAGTCGAAGCAGACTTTGTGCTGTTGAGGCTAGAGAGGTGAGCAGAGTAAGCCTGATTCCCCGTTTGGGCTCCTCTGTTGACATCCACCCCTTGGCGCTTATATGACCTTATTCAGTTGCGAGCGCTGTAAAACCTTACTAAGACTAAACAAACAAGAGTGAGCAAATATGTAGGGGCTTCAATTGGCTTCACAGTGTGATTACTAGAGGAATATTTTTGTTATTATTTGCTGGATCTGGTTTTACTTTATGGAAAAAAAATTGTTGTTTGTGCCTTGAATTGAAGATTAGTGAGAAAGTAAGTAAGTAAGTTTATTCAGTGTTTATTAAGGCCATTGGCCCGCATCACATCACACAAAACACTCATTTGATAAATAAAGTTTCTATAATGAATAGGTACAGGTTGTGCATATATCTCTTATCATGAGTCAAACATTGCATATTTCTGTCACTGGGCCGAATTGGGCTGGGAGGGATTAACAATTTCCTTTGATGGACAAAGTGTGAACATCAGAAAATAAAGTGAAATTTTCATGAGAGTTACACCTCTCACATAAGGGCGAATTAGTTCATTTCCACCGATAGAGATTGTTGTTTAATGGAAGGCTATGGGTTTTTAACAAAGCTATGACTCTTCTACTCCAATACCGTGAGAGGTTGGTGATATATTCAGCTGTTTCTTGAAATGGAGAAAGAAGTACCATGAAAGGCTGGACAGTCATTACTTTTTTAAGAGAATTGATTTTACATCAAGAAAACTTCACCTTGTTCATTATGTGAGGATAAATTCATTAACTGTCGTTGTTGGTGGTTCATACGCCACCAGTTGAGTAGCCGTTGTTGTTTGCTAATATTCAATGTTGCTGATACTTTTCTTGAAAAGAAAATAAATGAAGTCAGCTGGTATAAGTCATTAGTTGTTGTGCGTGAGATATTTTTATCATCTTGTCCCTAAGTTCTTTTCCCTGAAATATTTCTTTCTTTCACTGACAGGGGCTGGAGCCGATGATTGAAGCTTTAGAAAGTGGACTGCCGGTGGACTTGTCCCAGGTGATTTTTATAAACTATAATTTACTTCTTGTTTTTCCCCCTCGTCCTTGATTTGATGCCGAATATTGGTGAGTTATAAATAGAACCTGATAATGTAGTAAGTTTCTGTTAGCGTTGGTTTGTTCAGAACAACAGAAAGAGAGTCTTTTTAAAAATTTCCCTGCACTAGGACACTATGTCACCATTTTTGTACCGATGTGCTCCTCTTTATTCAACGTGGGTGCTTGGAGGGTGCTCTGGTGTGGTTTGCTCCTTCTTTCCAATCAAACATCTATTGTCCTGATCTCTCCTCCTTCTTTTTTATGTTTGTTACTCTCTTGTAACACCCTCTAATCTTCGGCACTTATATGACATTATTGTGTTGCAAGTGCTGTAAAACTCGAAACTCTTACTAAAACTCTTAACTCTTTACTCAACACCCCCCCACCCGGGTGGTGCCACTGACTGAAGTGTCTTAAGGCCATTCCCAAATGGGGGACCTTGACATGTTCTTATGCACTGTAGAATTGTAAATGGGCTGATTCAACAATGTCATGCTCATAACTGTGCCTGAACTACAACAGGGAACTGCTGCCTTTCCTTTCCTAATCCTTCCTTTCGTCCTTTTTCCTCTACTTCTTTTGTATGTTTGTCACACTCTTGTGACCCGCTATTTTCGGGGTGCCTTGAATACTTGATAGTCGAAGCAGACTTTGTGCTGTTGAAACTAGAGAGATGAGCTGAATAAGCCTGATTCCCTGTAAGGACTTCTCTCTTAACATCCACCTTTTGAAGCTCAAGTGACCTTATGCATTTGCGAGCACCGTAAAACCTCTGCTAAAACAAAGCATCTTTACTCCAACAAACAAATGTTGCAATCAGGTTCCCCCATCACCCTTCAACTCTGATGAGTCGGAAGACAAGTTTGTGGTTGTGTCTGTGGAAGATTGCCAGCCCACAGGAGACAGAGAGGAGGTCTACAAGTCTTTGCAACAGGACTTGGTCAGGCAGATCAGGGTCAGTATCTGGACATTTGGGTTTTGGCCTTTGGATAAATTGGGTTCATTCGGAAAGTTCATATCTGAATTTGAGAAATGTTGTTTCTCTGTTTCAGCAGATGTTGATTTGCATTTGGAAAGTTAGCATTTGGGTTTAAGTAAATTGGACTGATCCGCAAAGTTAATTATTGGAATTTGGTAAACCTGGATTGGTGTTGGGAAATTAAGCTGTTGAATTTAGGCAAATGAAGGTTGGGTTTAGAAATGCATATTTTGGAGTTCAGAATTATGCAAATTTGAAAAAAGAAGTACTGGGTTTTAAGTAAATTTGGATTGGTTTTTACATCGATTGTGGATTTATGTAAATCCCGGATAGTGTTTGGTGCTAAATTATTGAGTGAAAAATGCAAATCTGGATCAGAATTTGGAAAATTAGTTATTGGGTAGGCATGTTGTGGTTACTATATGGAAATTTGGTCATTGAATCTCGGTCATCAGTGTCTATTTTGTTTCTGTAATTAAGTATCTGGTTGATGTCTGGAAATTTTATCTCTGCATCGGGCTAGTCGTAGTCGGTATGCAAAAATCAATTTCGAGATATCTTTAAAAACTTACAATTTCAAAAGTCAATTAAGCTAATTCTTTTTGACAGTCGTGTATACATTTTCAATCTCAATTTTCACATTTTATCTGGAGTTACCTATATTTTCAAGCTTGATTTTCTCGTAAAGCTGTGTTTATTTTCTATCTCAATTTTCACAGAGAGTAACGTATATTTTCAATGTCCTTTTTATTTTGTTATCCACAGGTGTGTGTGACTAATGCTCAACATTATCAGAAGCTAGGGGATATTCCTGCTGCGGCAAAGTAAGTTGAAAGTCAAGTCAAGTTTGTTTGTAAAGGTTGGAGGGATAGATCAAGGTGAGATACTCCGGGTAAATGAAAAATTATTATGAAAAGTAAAGTTTACTTAGGTTCGCTTATTTAGAAAAATGTGCAAATTCGGTATACCCCCACCCCGAAACTGAGAATATACTCTGTTGGTACGGTAGGAGATACGAGTGCTGCTGAAAATATACACGCTCGGGGCTGGAAGGGTAAGCAAAATTAGCTAAAGACGCTCCAAGCACAAATGAGGATTAAACTGTTGGCTCTATGTTTGTGAGTCCGATGCATGCTCAGCTACTCCAGCCCCCCCCCCCCCCCCCCCCCCTTTGCTATGATGACCACCAGCTGATGTGTAGTGGTTAAGCTCTTTGTCTTGTTAGCAAAAGACCTGAGGTGGATTCAGTGTGTGGGAAGATGTATTATTGAATATCTTTGTCAGTTTTTTGTTGTTTTTTTTGCTTGGTGGTGTATCCCAACACAGGCCAGCAGGTTAACCCGGACAGACAGAGTCAAAGCACTCCCTCCTCTTGCATGATCTTCATTATTTTGGGAGGGGGCATTTAAGATCTAGTCATTTCTGAGAGTGACGCTAACATAAGATGCAACTCTAGGTTTGTTGTAACAAAGAACTTTTTCTGAAGCCTCTTTATGATATAGGAAGTCCTTAAGTACGTTGAAGATGTATTTATTTTGAATTGTATAAATATATAAATATTTATATATATATAACTATTGTCATATCAAAAAGAAAAAAAAATATATACCATTTATACAAATAGACTATAATAACAGAGTGCAATGAAATAGTTCATGTTACAACAAATCTAAAAGGTATAAACAGGTATGATCTTTTCTTGCAGGTTTCAAAAACTGGAGCAAAACAACAGAAGAGATCTGGAATCACTGAAGAGTGCATTCCGGCATGGTGACCCTTCCCCTAGGTTTCACTATGAGACGAGGAGCTTTTCAATGGTTCAGTAAGTTACAATGTTTGAAACTCAAAAAGTTGACCTCTGTCCCCCCACCAGGACAGTACTACTGACTGAAGTGTCTTTAGTCCATTCCCAAAGGGGGGATATTAACATGTTCTTATGTACAGTAGAATTGTAAATGGGCTGATTTATCAATGTCATGCTCATACTGTGCCGGAACAACATACGGGGAACTGCTGTTTTTTATTTCCTCATCCATACTATGGTCTTTTTTCCTCTACTTCTTTTGTATGTTTGTCACTCTCTTGTGAACTGCTATTTCCGGGGTGCCTTGATAGTCGAAGCAGACTTTGTGCTATTGAGGCTAGAGAGGTGAGCAGAGTAAGCCCGATTCCCTGTTTGGACTTCTCTGTTGACATCTACCCCTTTGACGCTTGTTTGACCTTATGCGTTAGCGAGCACCGTAAAACCTTACTAAACAAACAAGACCTTTGTTCCTTGTGTCCTTTCAGTCCACACCAGTGTAATGGTTAGGCTCTTTGCCATGATAAACAGAAGACGCAAATTACAAATTATTTCATTTCTGTCTGTTGTGATGATGGCTCGCCTTTATTTTATCTTGTATTATAATCCGTCGAAGATTATTTTTTTGTTAGGGAATAAAACATTCTTATCTCTCTATTCTATTGACACCTCAATCCAGTTCACTGATCATTTGCAATGTTAAGTATTTGCCAGTGCCTGACTAGTGTTTTACACCCGAAATACATTTTTGACTTTCATGTTTGATTTTGTAGGGGCCTTTTCCCCTAAATAAGCAAATCCCGACCTCAGTGCTTTCTTATCCTTTCTCCATATTTTTTTAACATTGAAAATGTGACTTCTTCTTCAGCTCCCTCTTTTTTTTCACTGTTATGAAAAGTGGAGATAGGGCAAGAAAGCACTGAGGTCGCGAAATGGAGACTTTGATTACCTGTTTGTAAGATTAAAGTTTATATATATTGTTTTCCAGTGAAGTGATTCAACTTATGTAGCTGTAGTTGAAGAGGGGTTTTTTTGTGACTGAAGTGAACTTTTCTTTGGTCTGCACAGGGTTTGTGTATGCAAGGGCTCAACTGTATAAAGATTGAGGAACTTTTTGCTGCAAGTTGGACTGTGTTGAAAAATAGACCTCACTCTGATAGTTGTGATTTTAAAAATGTTTTCAGGTGTAACACAGATTTGGGTGATGCGGATTTGGAATTGACCGTCATCAGAGGTATCCAGTACAACTTACCATCAGGTACAGTAATAGATTTTCTCCCAAGTTCATCCCCTTGCTTATTATGAAAACTTTAAATTTGAGAAATGAAACAAAACAATTTTATCTGCGTTGGTGGTGACATCTATATTCTAGCACCTAGATTCCTGAAGATCCTATTTTTAGAAAGCCAACTACCTTAGAGTATACAGTATTTCTTAATATATAAATAGGAATGACTACATCCGCTGATAGTGATTGAGCTGTAGTTAGAGATAGGGTGGCTCAATAAAGGCTGAATTTTGCCTGGACCTGACTAGAATGATACTGACATTGAAAACTAAAGTGAAAACAGACAGTACCAATAGTTGCATAAAAAGTTAAAAATCAACCCTGCCTTGTCTTTTTTTAAATTCCATGAATCATAATAATATATGAGGCTACTATCCATAAGACCATTTTTTTGTTTCCCCTCGGTATGATACATTCTTTTTTTTGTGAGTCTAGTTCTTGCCCAGTTCTTCCATAGCTTTCACTTGACTGAGGTAACAAGAACTTCCTTCCATTTAATTTAAATCCTTTATTTGAGGCAGCTTGGAGGTCTAGTTTCCATGGCTTAGATATTGAACTTATGCAGCTTCATGTTGAACATTAAATATCTCAACTGTATTTACTATCTCAAATGGGTAAAACACTTTGCATTGCTATAACTCTGTTATGCAAAAAAACAAAAAAAGAAGAAAAGAAGGCAACTTTATTTTCCATTCATTTAGCATCTGCTGCTAGGTATTTCAGCAATGAATTAAAAGAATTTTTCTTGGTTTTCTTTGCCCATCAGTAATTTGTATGATGTTTTGTGATTGCTGTTTCTAACCCCAGGTTACTCAGAGAAAGACATGGACACCCAAGTGAAGTACGAGTTTGCCTATCCTACCGTGAGTAGAACTGAAGCAGACTCTTCTCATATCATACTTCAGTTATACTTACTGCCCATACTTACTGTCCATAGTCACCATGTTTTTAAAGAAATTTGTGTCATTGGACTCAATTTGACGGAGAGTTTTGCAGGACTCAACCCTCTGCTTCTTTTGCTCATTTGTCAAAAGGCGGGGTACCCACCGCGCAGACACATTATTCATGTTAAGATGGTCAATTGGTCCTACACTGATTCCCGTTTCACTTGAGAGCTGTTTAACAGTTATATGTCGGTTTTGTCAAACCAGTTTCTTCACTATGGATACATTCTGTTCAGTTACCACAAAGGTTGGGCGCCCTTCACGACCTTCATCAATCACTGACATGGATCCAGATTTGAATATTATTACCCAGTATGTCACAGTATTATAACGAGGACATTTGTCACCATAAATGTGTACCACATCCAGAAAAATGTCCGAAGGGGATTTTCCTTGCAAGTGTAAACACTTGATAACTGAGCGATATTCAACAGGCTCCATGGCACAGCTTCAGCAAAGAAAAACCAAATAGTTTTGTGCACGGTTTCATTGAACACGCTGACTATTACCTTGTTATTGTCGGATTGTCCCGGAAATTTGCACTGTGTGTTTCAAAGAAATTATCTAAAGGTTGGCGAAATTTCATTACTCTACCATGATTCCTTCATACCCAGACCAAAGACTTATTGAGCCCCCCTCGTTCTGAAGAACAGATGTCTTACTAGAGAGTAACATACACAAAACAGAAGGAGGAGAGATAAGGACAATAGATATTTGATAGGAAAGAAGGAGGAGAGCACCCGCCAACCACCCTCATGATGATGTTTATAACTTTCCAGAGTGGATGGTTGGCAGGTGCTCGGTTTGCTCCTTCTTTCCTCTACCAAACACCTATCGTCCTGATCTCTCCTCCTTCTCTTTTTCTGTGTTTTGTTACTCTCTTGTTTATCTGTTTGTGTTTCAAGGTGTAAAATATTATCGCTGCAGGTCCAGTCACTGTAAGTTTACGGCTGTTAGTTTTAGTTTTAGTAGAGGTTTTACGGCGTTCGCAACTGCAGAAGGTCCTCTGAGCGCCAGAAGATTAGAGGTGTTTCAAGAGAGTAACAGACATAAAAAAGAAGAAGGGGAGATAAGGACGAGAGATTTTTGATAGGAAAGAATAAGCAAACCACACCAGAGCACCCGACAACCACCCACAAGTTTAAGGCTGCAAGTGACTCTCTTGTCTATTCTCAGCATAATGACAGGTTTTGCTGGAACTGCCTCTCCCTTCTTTTTGTTCTCAGGAAGTTGAGATTGTTTCAGAATGCTATCAGGTCTGCTGGGGTAATAATATAGATTGTAAAACGTACAAAGCTTGCTGTTGAGCTGGAATTAGCGCTATACAAATGTTATCTAATTATTATCATTAATGACACAATTTATTGTCGCCTTTATAATAAGGCCCAGTGTAGTAAGTATTACAGGAAAAGCAAAAAACTTCCTCCAATCGCAAGTATCTCGACTTCTATTAAAGATATTTGGATTGGGTTTTTTTTTAATCAAAAGCAAGACAAAAGTACAAGCTTTATGATGATGCCTATATAACTCCACATACCCGAAAATGGACGAGCGCCTGACTCCACCCCATTGTGACACAATTAGTTTAACTTGATGCTCATAAAAAGTACCTTATGTATCAATTTCAGCTTATTAATTTGTTTTCATGTGGAAAAGCTCATTCATCTCTTACCTTCTCACGGGGCTCTCATGGCCTAGAGGTTAAGGTGTTCGCCTCTCATTCTAAGGTCCCGGGTTTGAATGCGGGTAGCGACAGAAAAATTTTCTGCTCTAAAATTGTCTCCTTTCACCTCCTTTCCTGCTGTCTTGCAATATTCTGTTGTCTGATTTTGTCTACTCTTTCTGAACCCACCCCCTCACCTCCTTTGCACCCTCCTCTGGGCTCCTGACTCTTTCTGCAGCCTTTCTACTGTTACTCCTTGACTCCTTCTTACTGCTGTCTTTCGACCACACCCCTGATCTTCCGGTAGGAAAGATCTACACCAAGCCTTCTCATACAAGGGCGAAAATTCTTGGAGGTACCGTGTGCAAGTTGCGCCCGTTAAAGATCCCTCGGTGGTCTAAAGTCGATAAGAGTAGGCTTCGGCCGCCACCCACGCAAAATTCAAAATTCCCTACCAACTGAAAAAGTTTAATGTGTCCCACGCCCTCATATGACCTTATGCAGTTGCGAGCGCCATAAAACACTTACAACCCCCCCCAAAAAAAAAAGGAGAAGCTAATTCATCTCTCACCTTCTCATCACTTGTTCTGTGTTTTGTGCCCAGGATGAAGTGCAGTCTGGTGGAACTGGGACTGTGAAAGACTCCATTAATCCAGGTACAGTGCATTATTTCTGGGTACTTTTTTTGTTGTTGCTTCATACAGTGCCTCGTTTGTCTTCAATTTTGCCAGTGAGAGCTAAATAATAATGATGATAATGATAATAATAAAAAAAGGATTGTTTCAACAGTGCTCACTCCCTGGTGGCTTTTTGCGCTTCACAATAAAAATAATATTTACACAGCTTCCACACTGACAGGTTTTAAGCTGACCGGCCCTATACTTCTCCCTCCAAGACTTAACATTGGTAACACTCTCTACGGAACATTACAGCAACTGCAGCAAACCTGCACTTAACACTACATGGCATTGGACAGAAGGGCGAGAGCCCAGCTGTTGCTGGATAGATTACAACAACTGCAGTAGCATGCTGGTTGTTGCACTGGTTGTTTTTGTGTTTGTGATCAACTGGTGTCCAATTTTTACTTATCATGCCACAAGTTGTAATATTGTTTTTGTGTTTTTGATCAACTCTAGTCCAATTTTTACTTATCATGCCACAAGTTGTAATCTTGTTTTTGTGTTTTTGATCAACTCTAGTCCAATTTTTACTTATCATGCCACAAGTTGTAATCTTGTTTTTGTGTTTTTGATCAACTCTAGTCCAATTTTTACTAATCATGCCACAAGTTGTAATCTTATCCTACTGTTGTTATTTTTTCTTTCAGAGTACAATGAGACCTTCAAAATTTCTATTAACAGGAAGTCAAAAGGCCTTTTCAGATTTGTGGATAGAAAAAGTCTGAAACTGGAAATCTTTATAAAAAGGTACTGTACATTAGTTGTTGTGAACTGTTGTTTTTAGATTTGTTCAAGTTGTGCTTTGAGGGAGTTTGCTTGAAAGAATTATTTTTTTTCTTTGAAATTAGAAAAATCTATTGTCCGCCTTCTATTCTTTTTTTCCTTCTCAATCGCATCACAAAAGAAGCCCAGTATCTGTCATACACTGGGCCACACTGGTCAGTCTTTCTGTCGACCCTCTCAGCTTCTTCTGTTGTATCAATGGTACCCACGGGGCGGTGCTACTGACTGAAGTGTCTTTAGGCCATTCCCAAAGGGGGAACATTAACATGTTCTGATGCACAGAGATGGGTTTCGACCCTGGCCGAGAGGGATCCAACATCCCGACAGAAAGACTGAGATGCTAGATAGAAATTCTCCCCACACAGGAAGCGAACTTGGGTCTTCTGTGTGCAACGACAAATCACCTAACAGCTAGATCACTGACATTGTAATTTAGCTGACAAGATACATTCATTTTCTATTGTTAAGTCAAAATCAAATGAAAATTTGTTGTTCGACGCTGGTAAAATTTGTTTACGAGATGTAAGACAATATGTTATGAGCAGCGTCATATTTATCTGATTTCATAACAGGAGCTTTTTCAAAGGTGACAAACTTCATGGCACGGTCAATGTGAAGCTTCAACCCCTGGAGAGTCAGTGTACATTACATGAGAGTTACGATGTGAGTATTTTGTTACAATGTGAATATTTTGTTATGATGCAAGTGTTTTGTTAATATGTGAATATTTTGTTATTATGTGAGTGTTTTGTTATTATGTGAATATTTTGTTATTATGTGAGTGTTTCATTATGATGTGAGTATTTTGTTACCATGTGAGTGTTTTGGTATTATGTGAATAATTTGTTATTATGTGTTTCATTATGATGTGAGTATTTTGTTACCATGTGAGGGTTTTGTTAATATGCGAGCGTTTTGTTATGATATGAGTGTTTTGTTATGATATGAGTGTTTTGTTACGGTACAAGTATTTTGTAACAATGTGAGTCTTTCGTTATGATGTGAATGTATTGTTAATATGTGAGTGTTTTGTTATGGTACAAATACTTTTTAACAATATGAGTGCTTTGTTACGATGTGAGTATTTTGTTACAATGCGTGTGTTTTGTCATGATTTGAGTGTTTTGTGATACAAGTACTGTGATCCTCACACCCAACAACACTGGTCTCAACAAAAGCTCACTTCATGATAAATGTTATGTTCGATTTTAGTTGGTCTTAATTACAAACAAGTGACATGTGGGTGGTTGGTGGGTGCTCTGGTGTGGTTTGCTCCTTCTTTCCTATGAAACATCTATCGTCCTTATCTCCCCTTCTTCTTTTTTATGTTTGTTACTCTCTTGTAACACCTCTAATCTTCTGGCGCTCATATGACCTTATGCAGTTGCGAGCGCTGTAAAACCTCTACTAAAACTAAAAACAAGTGACATGCTTAATATTATGTAAATTATTTTTGTATGTATACGTATGTAAGTAAGCTTCTCATATTCATCCCTTAATCCTCAAGTTCCATACTGTGGATACAAGTTTGTACAGAACTGTAAAAGGGTTTTATTTGAGTGCATTTTCTTCTTGTTGATGGACTTTTTTAGCAAATGGTACAAGTTGAAGAGAGTTGAGCTTTTATTGAAGGCTCCTTGACAGAAATTCTATGCCGTTCTAGCCAAATTGCTCCATAGGTAAAAAAAAAATGTACATCAAAATTTTTTCATCCAAAATGCATATCTGCTTAAAGTAGTTTGTTGAAGATTGCAGTACGTGTATGTCAAAGCGCATAAAGTGATGAGAAAAGTTGATGTCACTGTCACAAGCAACTGTTTCACTCTTCTTGTCTTTACCTTACAGGGAAAGAGAATAGATTAGCGAGTTACTTGTTTTTGTTTTGACTGCTATTGTGACTAAAGGTCCTTTTTTTTATTGTTTTGTTTTTGTTTTGACTTCTATTATGCTTTGTGACTAAGTGGGTGGTTGGTGGGGGCTCTGTTGTGGTTTGCTCCTCATTTCCTATCAAACATCTATCCTCCTTATCTCTCCTTCTTTTTTGTGTTTGTTACTCTCTTGTAACACATCTATTCTTAAACACTTATATGACCTTATTGTGTTGCAAGTGCCGTAAAACTCTTACTAAAACTAATAGTGACTAATAAAAGCTCTTTGCTTGTTGAGGGTTTTTGTGCGTGTGTGTGCATTTTTCTATTGTTTATCTGATACCGCATTGATTCTCTTCCCTCTCTATGATCCCACGCTGCCAGTTGATGGACGGTAGAAAAACTGTCGGTGGCAAGTTGGAAGTGAAGATCCGCATCCGAGATCCATTTAAGAATAAGCAAGTGGACGAGGTGAAAGAAAAGTGGCTGGTCATTGATCAGTTCATCAGGACAGTTGGCTCCAGGGTAAGAAATCTGGTGTTAGGCTGGATATGTGTGTGTGACTAAGAAAAAGGTCCCGAAGTTACATGAAAAGAAAAATCACTCCCCAGGGCGTTGCTACTGACTGAAGTGTCTTTAGGCCATTCCCAGAGGGGGGACATTAACCTTGTTCTAATGTACAGTAGAATTGTAATTGTAAATGGGCTGATTCATCAATGTCAAGCTCATAACTGTGCCTTAACTGCCACAGGGAACTGCTACTTTTTCTTTCCTCATCCTTTCTATCGTCATTTTCCTCTACCTCTACTGTATGTTTGTCACTCTCTTGTGACCCGCTCTTTCCGGGGTGCCTTGATAGTCAAAACAGACTTTGCTGTTGAAGCTAGAGAGGTGAGCCGAGAAACGCCCGATTCCCTGTAAGGACTTCTCTGTTAACATCCACCCCTTTGCGCTCATATGACCTTATGCATGCAGTTGCGAGCACTGTAGAACCTCTACTAAAACTAAAACTCGTTACCTATCAGTATAACTCACTGTGCTAATCAGTGGTATTGTGTATCGTCAGTGTAAATCTCTTATTTTACAATCTGTTGAAACAGAAAACAGGGATAAGTTTGTGAGTACACATATTTTGTTTGATTGCTTGATTTTCCTTTCAGATGAATTTCCTTTTATTTGAAATTTATTTCGGTCATTGATAGAAGAATTTGAATTGATGATAATATCATGGTGGTGAAATCAGGTGCTTGTCAAAATAAGGAAATCGAAGAAACCGGCATTATTCCTCCAGTTTCACAAATTTTGTCAATTTTTTGTCTTTTGGCTCAACACGTTTTATGTCCATATAAAAATAAATTTCTATGTGAATTGTTTCTGAAAAATGTTGATCAATGGCACAAAATATGTCCATTTTCAGTTTTCAGACTCTCAAGTTATAGAAGTTGCTAAACTTTGGCGGCCATTTTCTCGCTAATTTTACCTCAGAAAACAGGTTATCCCCACCTCCTTCCATCCGAAATATCTCGACTTCTATTCAAGATAGATGGGTAAAATTTTCACCGAAAGAAAGACAAATAAACAAACTTCTAGATTAAACCAATAACTCCATGTGCCCAAAAATTGACGAGCGCCTGATTCCACTGAGTCGTGACACATATTATTACACTTGCCAGTTGCAATGGGCTGGGCATGTAAAACTGATTTTGACTTTTGAAACTGACAGGAAATATTGCAAGCTCATGCATTTCCTTTTGTTTAAGAAATGAAGATGTATTAATGTTTTCATACATCAGTTGATACAAACTGTTTACTTATATTTTCTCATCAGAGCCAAGCTGAAGCAAAGGTGAGTACTGTTTGTTTATCTCACCACATTTCGCTATTCATTGTATGTAAAAGTTGTCAAAGGTAGACTGAAGATGGTGAAATATAACTTAACTGTCATATTTTAGATTGTTTTAAGCTTTATATTTAACTTAATGAATTAATGAACATTTTTCAGAGGAAAACTGAAATATTTGTGCATGATTATACTCATTTAAAAAATCAGACGAAAATCCAAACTGTTTTTTTTTTTAAAGTTTAAAAAAAAACGTTCTTTGGTCTAAGTCTGAGCCTCATTTCACTTGATGCAAGAAGATTTGTGTGTGTGCCTGGAGAAAGATTTCAGTTGTTGGAAATTGTGGATATTGAAATAAGGGCATATTGGTGTTGCAAATTCTATGCTGAACACATTGATTTAAAAATTGTACTAATGTCTTCAGTAGTTCTAAAGAAATAACACATTTTGTAACATAGGTTGTTAAAAACAAAGTTTGGAGGAAAACCCAATTTCGAGCAGATTTGTAACCTTTGGTGAAGTACGTGTTGCAAAAAAAACCCTAATGACCAATACTTAAACGTAATATATAAGATTCTTTCAATCTGTTAGTAAGAAAGGCTTCTTATCTGTAACAAAGTACAAAGAAAGATACAGAAGGTCATTTTTACCACGGTCCATCAAAATTCTTCCATCTTCACCATCTTGTTACAAGTACAGTAGTCTCCGCCTAAGATCCCACCGCTTACGATCCCGGTTCGCTTAAGATCCCCTTGTTTTAGGAAAACAGAATTTTTACTGTACAGAAGTCACCTTTAAGATCCCTCTCTGATGGTCTACATTCGGCTAAGATCCCGCATTTCAGATAATAATTTGCGAAACAAAAACCCAGGCGGGCACAGCCGATCAACCAAGAGTGAAAAGTTGAGATCAATAAACTGTCCGTTGCGTCAAAGATCAGCCACTATCATGAATGTGATCACATACACGTTGTAAAACTCAATGAAGCGATACAATGTTTGCCCGAGACGGGATCACACCGGGGTGTGAACTGACCGACTCGTTTGCTTTCCCCACACATCGCACTCACACCTGAGCTCTCCCCCTAAACTTGCATCACTCGCTGGGTGGGTAGGGCCTACACGTTCGCTCCAGGCGGGATCACATCGAACCGTGAACTCTTCCCTGACCTTTGCAGCAGTTGTCTCTGCTCCCGAATTTTCGACACAGACTGAATTTTAATTGATGTGTTCACAACATAATGATGTGTAACGACAAAGGCGGTTTGGGGGGGGGGGGGAGACTCGGTCAGAGATGGAAAGCTATACATTTTCGACAGGTAAAAGGGAGGGGCAACTGGATAAGCGTAGATCTTGAGACTCATGATAGGATAATAAGTGAAAATAGTACGCCTCATGCCACTATGCACCGTGATAGGTCATCAAGGTTAACCACTCTTTGCTCGCCATATGCCATAAACCCACCAAGTGGGCACGTCAGTTCATTGTGGAGTGGAGGGAGAACATTTTACCGATTGTGAGCCTAAACATGGTTCACCATAGATTCTTCCCTGGGTTCATCAGTTAAGATCCCGGTTCTCCTAAGATCCCGCATTTCATATGACCCTAGAACATGCATCAGAATAACATTGGGTTACAGTCAGCATACTGAGTATGTATCTTGGTTAAGATTTTTATTGTTTACATTACTGTTCATTTATATTATGCATGTGACTGTAAGCCTGTGTGTGTGTGTGCATATTTGTTTGTGTGTGTGTGTGTCTGTGTGCGTGCGTGCGTGTATGCATGTGTATGTGTGTACGTGGTGAAACACCAAACCAATGTGCCAGGATCTGGACAACAAAGATGTATCTTATCTTAAACATGCGTTTTCTGGTGGAACAAAATGTTTGACCTTGGACTACTTTTTTTTTTTTTTTATAGAGTGTGCGGTGGCGGAGCGGTTAGTGTGCCCGTCTCTGAAGCGGAAAGTCCGGGTTCGAGCCTTGGTTCGGACACGGATTTTTTTTACCCCCCTTCCCCACTCAGCAGTAATGGGTACCTGAGTTGGGGAAGTAAAGGCGGCGTGGAAAGGAACTGGCCACCCTACCACAATATGCCAAAGGCCCAGGAAGTTGTCTCACTAACAAGGCAATCCCCAATGTCCGGATCGGATGCGGGAACAACTTTAATTTTTATTACTTTTTTGGCCTTTTAACCCCGGTGCTCAAAAATAGCTTTGCTGACAACTGGGGCCTTTCTCCAGGCACACACACATTTTAGCGTTTATTGACGTGATACTTGTCTGAGAGACTTTTCTTGTGGTCTTGAGTCCGTTCAAAAGCCTAGGAAAAATGAGTGTTAGTTCAAACAAAATTAGTTAAATAGCCGTTCATCTTTATTTGGAACTTCCAAAGCATTCACATCTTTGAAATTTTTGTACCTTTATCTCTATCAGCACAAGTCAGGGGAAGTATTTGTATTTGATGACACTGGTGGTCTTTTCACACTATTAAATTTTCTTATCTGACATTTATATTTCACACCCCCTGGGTCGGTGGCTACTAACTGAAGTGTCTTTAGGCCACTCCCAAAGGGGGAACATTAACCATGTTCTGATGCACAGTAGAATTGTAATTGTAAATGGGCTGATTCATCAGTGTCATGCTCATAACTGTGTCTGAACTGCTTTTTCTTTCCTAATCCTTACTATCGTCATTTTTCCTTTACTTCTTTTGTATGTTTGTCACACTCTTGTGACCCGCTATTTCCGGGGTGCCTTGATAGTCGAAGCAGACTTTGTGCTGTGAAAGCTAGAGAGGTGCGCAGAGTAAGTCTGATTCCCAGTAAGAACTTCTCTGTTGACATCGACCCCTTGGCGCTCATATGGCCTTATGCAGTTGCGAGCACCGTAAAATCTTACTGAAACTAAACTAAAACATTTATATTTCAGACTTCTCCCAAGTCTCACAGGTAAGGAAATATGGATTCTTCTTTTTTAGTTTCATTTTGGTTTTTCTTTTTTCCTTAATGCCCTACTTTCAGACAGACCTTTTCTTTCACTTTTTGGAGTTAAGTTTTTTCCATTTTAATACAATGTGAAGGATTTTCTTATCTTTAATTTTGTGTCAAAGTAGAGTTAAGTGACTGTTGTTATCATTTGCAATAGAGTGAGTGTATGTATCGCATATCAACTTAATCAAGTTTGAGTATTGTTTGAAAATGCTTGGCGAGTCGCTTTCATCTGTTATTAATGGAAAGTAGGCATCTTTGCGACACAATCTGTGATGGTAACACAATTAGCTTTAACCTTTCCGTACGTCATGTTTTACTGTCATATCCATACGACGTGGGGAACTCTGTGCCTCGACTGTCCAAAGAGGAAATTTACTCGTTAATCCGATCCATACGCTTTGTATAGCTGTCTGTCAAAACGATTTTTTGAGAAATACTGAAAGTTTCAAAGAGAAGAGACCTTCGCTCAGGAAGTATTCTAAAATGTGAAGAATACAACCCCTGGGGTACAAAATGACCCCAGGGCGTACGGATAGGGTTAAGAGAAGACGTGAGATTATTGTTGACCCCAGTTTCAGCTCATGATTTAGCTAAGCTAAGCAAGGGTCTATAAGTCAGTGCCATGGACATGCTAAGTTCTCACTAACAAATGATAGCGGAGCCTTGTTTTTAGTTTTAGCAAGAGTTTTAGGGCACTTGCAACACAGATAGGTCTTATTAGTTCAGAAGATTAGAGGTGTTACTTGAAAGCAACACACAGTATACAACAGGAGGAGAGATAAGGATGACAGACATCTTATAGGAAAGAAAGAGGAAACCACACCAAAGCACCTACCAACCATCTGCACTAGAGCCTTGAAACTTCTTTGGGTTATAGATACATGATTTTGTTGTTCCATGCATAACTGAAATGGTTAGGGTGATATTCCTCTGTTTAATCATGGCAAGACCTATTACATGTGTAAAGCTATAAAGCTAGAGACTCTAGTTGGCGTGGCTGTCCGCTAATAACATCATACTTGTGACTGTCTCGGGCAAGGCCACTGTATGGATTGATACAATTATCATTTCTGCATGTATGGATGTACTTTTCAATAGCCTTGTTGTTGTGTCCACACAGCATGCTAGTGTTTGTGCTTTTGGTTCGTCAGTACGGCTGCACTCAGTGGGAATTGATGTTAGATTCAGGATTTCCTGCGCTGGTCAGAAGTCAATGGTCTTGTCATATCGTCACCTCAAAACTAATTTGTCCAAGGTGCCTCTTTACTTAACCCTATCCGTACGTCATGTTTTACTATCGTATCCATACGACGTGCGGGTGGTTGGAGGGCACCTCTGGTAGGTTCTACTTCGTTACTTTACCTCTGTTGTATCTGTCTGTCTGTCTTACTTTTTCCCAGCACTAAATGACCATTATTGTGTCAATGTGCTTCCCTTTACTCAAAGACCATACGACGTGGGGAACATTGTGCCAACACTTTCCAAAGAGGAAATTTACTCCTAAGTCCGATCCGTACGCTTTGCTTAGCAGTCTGTCAAAATGATTTTTTGAGAAATACTGAAAGTTTCAAAGAGGTCTTCGCACTAGAAGTATTCTAAAATGTGAAGAAAACAACCCCCCCCCCCCCCCACACGGACATAAAAAAGTTAAACAGTGTCATTATAATGTAGGAAAAAACCACAAGGGGGGGGGGGGGGGGGGGTAGTTTTTTGAATTGATGGTTGTCTTGGACACGTGGACACCGGACACCGTAAATCAGTGTTGTTATACTGTAGGGAAAAGCCACAAGGATTAAGGAGGGGGGGGGTAGTCTTTTTTTTTTTTAGTAAGTGTTTTACTGGGCTGGCAACTGCAAAAGGTCATATGAGGGCGTGGGACACATTAAACATTTTCAGTTGGTAGGGAATTTTGAATTTTGCCTGGATGGCCGAAAGAGGGAGGGGGCAAAGGAGGTGAGGGGGGTAGGGGCAGAAAATGGAGATGAAAGCAGACGACAGAACATTGTTGGAGAGCGTGAAAGGAGACAAATTTAGAAAAGAAAATGTTTCAGTCGCTACCCAGATTTGAACCCGGAACCTTTGAACGAGAGCCCCCGAATAGTCATTTGAACTGATGGTTGTCTTGGGCAGGTGGCAGGTAGAACAGGTTCTGACATAGTTTCCTTTGTCAGCTTAGGTTTTAGCATTATTTGTTGGTGAAGCAAGCAGTCTGAGCGATCAGTAAATAGCCAGGTTGTACCGGAGGTTGGGAAATGCTTTAACTCACTGACATTTTTGTGCATACTCTTGTTAGCTGTCACTGGTACAAAAGTCAACTCTGCATAAATCTGCTCTAATTTTTGCAGTCAAAATATTTAATAACAAAGATATCTATTACATTATTCATGGTGGTGACATAGATTTCGGTTCCTGTTTGTTCTAGTTTTTCTTTCTTTTCTTGTAGAATTAACAAAAACTTTGTGCCTTTCCAGTCTGAACAAAGGAAATACTCACAGTTTCTTGTATGATAATGATATGTGAGGCAGCGGGGTGAAATCATGTGCTTGTCAAAATAATGAAAGCCAAGAAACTGGCATTTTCCCTCAGGTTTTGAAATTTTTACCAAATTTTTGCTTTTGGCTCTTTCATGGCCTTTAAAGAACACATTTCTGTGTGGATTTTACTGAAGATGTAAAGTTTCAGTTTCCACGAACTCTCATGCTACAGAATTAACTCAACTTTGGCAACCATTTTGTTGCTGATTTTACCTCTGAAACCAGGCGACCCCCACCTCCTTCAATTCCCAATATCTTGACTTGTATCTAAGAAAAATGGATTATTTTTCATCAGAAGCAAGGCAAATGGATAGGCTATAAGATGATACCAATTACTCTGTATGCCCCAAAATTGACAAGCATCTGATTCCACCGTGTCGTGACACATATTCTTCCTTTTTCATTTCTATAAACCCCTGCACTTTGACTGTCGTCCCAGTTTAACATATTCTTTAATGAGCAATTTTTCTTGATGTTGTATTCACCTTGGAATGCTGCTTATTACTTGTCATCAAAAAGAATGTCCTAGAAATTTTCTGTTTCAAATACATGCTTGAGCTTGGTTCTTGTTTGAAAACTTTTGGATTCTGCTTGCTTTCTTGTAGCTCCCATGAGGCTTGATTGCTCTTTCATTCCTGCTGTACACTGTTAAATGAGAGTTACATAAGATATAATTTGGTCGCTTTTAAGCTCAAGGGGGCTATCCCGAAAAATGCTGTTTTGAGAAAATTGAAGGTAAAGTTTTTGGACCCTTATTCATTTTCTTTAAAAGACAAGGATAGTTTTCTCTATAACTAAACAAATATACACACCAATGAAACCAGACTTCTCCAATAGGTAGGGCAATGCCCATTTTTGGTGTAGGTCAAGATTTCTGGAAACCCTCAAAATCTGGGTAAGCCCGCTTGTCCTTAAAAGTGACCATTTGTTCTTGCTTTTTATAGGAGGGGTGGGGGGGGGGGGGGGGATATGAAGTTTGAAAAAGATGTTCCTCATTAAATAAAGTAATATGTTATTATAATGTGTCAGTTGTTTCAGAGATGTGCATTGTTTTATTACAAGAAAATTGTTTTCACATTTTAGTGGGTCTGTTGGGGGAAAGGGAATACAACGTGAGTTTAGTACAAAAAGTTTTTTTACCTGTATTTTTTTTTATGTGTGTAGATTTCTATTTTGTTTAATTTTGGGTTTAAGTTGGTTTTTTAAATAATTTTTTCATAGTCGCTTTTCCTTTCGTTATCACATCTGACCAATCATCCTGCTTTTTTAAATTATCTGAAAAAGATGTAAATAAAATATCTGAATTGATAAAGATGTGTGCCATTTTTCCATTTATATTAAATGGATATCATTAAATTCAAGAACTCTGCAATCATCTTTTACTGTATTTTGGTGTGCCTTAGGTTTAGATTTACAAAAATATCTTTATATTATTACAACTGTAAAACAATAAGTACATGTATATTAAAGAATTTTTTTTTAATTCTGTATGAGAAAAAGAGGTATATCTATATATTTTCTATTGATCTTTAAAAATTATTTTGATTGTTGTGAGGATGACCTATGAAAACGGAAGGGATCAAGTGCTCTCTTCTCTGCTGTCTGTGAACAGTATTGAATGAGACTGGGAGATGCACTTCAAGTTGAAATGTAGTAGCACTTTCAAACCAAACGCACTTCATGCTTTTGAGCTTCAACCATATTTTCTCTCTTTTTTTTTCTTCCTTCTATACAGGCAGTCTAAGATATGCGTAGTTGCCTAGTCGGTGACGGGTGTGGGATGATAAAGTTCTAACCAAGCTCAAGCATGCCTTGGACTCCTGCTCTGCTTGTTTCTTTAACGATAACAATCTCACCGCATGCCAAAGATGCCCAATGTTTTTATTGTCTTTGTCGCAACAACAAAAAAAGAGTGAGGCGTGCTGACAAAATTAGTTTCTTCTCGTCAGATTTAAGCTTGATGGAAATTGATGCGTCATCGTCAAATTTGGAGTTTTTACAATTTATTAGTATGAAATTGTAAAAGACATGTTAAACTTGAAGAGAATGGTGTCGTTGGTTTAGAATCTACAAATATGACCGTTGTGTCGATGTTTTTCAGATATCTCCATTCTTTGATTGCAAGAAGTAATTCATTTTGTCAGCACGCCTCACAAATGTGAAAAGCTCTAATTTTTCTCTTTTTTTATGAACTGTGAAGAACAGGTTCAAATGGAGTTACTCTATACATGTATTTTTAATTTATGGTTGTCTTGGACACGTGGACACCGGACACCGTAAATCAGTGTTGTTATACTGTATTGTAAAGCCACAAGGATTAAGGAGGGGGGGGGTAGTCTTTTTTTTTTTTAGTAAGTGTTTTACTGGGCTGGCAACTGCAAAAGGTCATATGAGGGCGTGGGACACATTAAACATTTTCAGTTGGTAGGGAATTTTGAATTTTGCCTGGATGGCCGAAAGAGGGAGGGGGCAAAGGAGGTGAGGGGGGTAGGGGCAGAAAATGGAGATGAAAGCAGACGACAGAACATTGTTGGAGAGCGTGAAAGGAGACAAATTTAGAAAAGAAAATGTTTCAGTCGCTACCCAGATTTGAACCCGGAACCTTTGAACGAGAGCCCCCGAATAGTCATTTGAACTGATGGTTGTCTTGGGCAGGTGGCAGGTAGAACAGGTTCTGACATAGTTTCCTTTGTCAGCTTAGGTTTTAGCATTATTTGTTGGTGAAGCAAGCAGTCTGAGCGATCAGTAAATAGCCAGGTTGTACCGGAGGTTGGGAAATGCTTTAACTCACTGACATTTTTGTGCATACTCTTGTTAGCTGTCACTGGTACAAAAGTCAACTCTGCATAAATCTGCTCTAATTTTTGCAGTCAAAATATTTAATAACAAAGATATCTATTACATTATTCATGGTGGTGACATAGATTTCGGTTCCTGTTTGTTCTAGTTTTTCTTTCTTTTCTTGTAGAATTAACAAAAACTTTGTGCCTTTCCAGTCTGAACAAAGGAAATACTCACAGTTTCTTGTATGATAATGATATGTGAGGCAGCGGGGTGAAATCATGTGCTTGTCAAAATAATGAAAGCCAAGAAACTGGCATTTTCCCTCAGGTTTTGAAATTTTTACCAAATTTTTGCTTTTGGCTCTTTCATGGCCTTTAAAGAACACATTTCTGTGTGGATTTTACTGAAGATGTAAAGTTTCAGTTTCCACGAACTCTCATGCTACAGAATTAACTCAACTTTGGCAACCATTTTGTTGCTGATTTTACCTCTGAAACCAGGCGACCCCCACCTCCTTCAATTCCCAATATCTTGACTTGTATCTAAGAAAAATGGATTATTTTTCATCAGAAGCAAGGCAAATGGATAGGCTATAAGATGATACCAATTACTCTGTATGCCCCAAAATTGACAAGCATCTGATTCCACT
>NW_004797820.1:263095-281956 GCF_000002075.1 Aplysia californica
CGCCCAACCCTTTCTTTCCTCCATCTTTCTTTGTTTTAACACACACACCCCCCCCCACCCCATTCTTGTTATCCATCCATCAACTCCCTCTACGACTCTCCTTTTCATGAATCGTGGTGAAATCAGGCGCTCGTCAAAATAATGAAATCGAAGAAACAGGCATTTTTCTGCCAGTTTGGCAATTTTTATCGAATTTTCATTTTTTGGCTCAATACATTTTATGTCCATATAAAACAGATTTCCGTGTAAATTTGACAGAAACGAAAGTTGATTAAAGGCCCATACATAATATGTGACATTTCGGTTTTCAAGGACTCTAAAGCTATTTAAATTACCAAACTTTCGCGGCCATTTTCTGGCTAATTTTATCACTGAAACCATGCGACCTCTCCTTCTATCGCAAATATCGCGACTGCTTTTCAAGATAGATGGGTATTTTTTCCCCTTGAAGGTACTGTGCGGCAAATGAATAAGCTTTTAGATAATACCAATGTCTTCACATGACCAAAAGTTGTACTAATCTACTAATTGATCGCGTCGTGACACAAATAATCTTACAGTGTTAAATGAGACGTAACACGTAACATTTGTCAGGCATAGTGGGAAAATTAGGTCAAATGCTGCTAACCCTGGAGCTGAGATTTTGCAGAATGAAGTGGAAACTTCGATTTTTGATGGAAAATGCATTTTATGCAAAACTTCAACATCCCATTTTTATTTTATGAAAATATACTTCTTAAAAAAACAACTAAAAGTATGTATATTTTATTTGAATTCGATAAAAACCCATTCGCTCAGTATATAATGTACTTAATGAATGTTATGTGATTAAACCATATTATTATTATTGCTATTTTTGCAACATGACTGATATTCTCATAGGCGCATCCCATTTACCAATTAGTCCCGGGGAAGATTTCTTTTCACTGTGGCTGCTTTTATGATACACATCTCATTCCACATCTCTGCTGTTACATCCCTAAAAAATTTTTTTTTTTAGCAACTTAGGATAGAACAGAAAAAAGTTGGGACAATAGGTTTTTATCAGTGGCTCATTATTTATCTGTTCTTTGGTAAGTTAAACCAGAACTCTCAGAAGTATATATTTTATACCTTGTAGGAATTTGTTGGGATTTTTCTATTTTTTAAAATCTTCAATGATCAAGGATTTTGGAATACAGGAAATAATTATTCAAGATTTTTTATTTCCCACAATTTTCGAACCAACTTTCTCTAACTGCTGTTTTTTTATTCTTAAGATGGCATGACCTGACCTGACCATCAATGATTTATTTTATGTGTACATAAAAATGTATTGTTTATTTCAATTATTGCTTTATCTCGAATGAATGCTCATCCCTGTTAAATACTTAAAGGCCAAATTTTGTTAGAGGGAAGGTAATAGATTCTTCAGGGTGCTTACTTTCCTATCCACTGTCATTATGTTGATTTTCATACTTCTTTTTCTTCCTTTTTTAGTCTGAAAGTTGTTTCTACTTTGATTTTACAAAACCGTCCGTCCATTTTTTTAAAAATGAAGCCCATTTTTATTAATGCTATGTCCTTTTATTTAATTTGTTTTGAAGCAGGAAGCTACTGAGCTTTTTTTTTCTTTCTTTGAACAAAATGTATATAAGAGGTCGACAATTTATGATTTCCTGCAAGTTTTATGTAATATTTTCTCCAATGAGTTGCTTTTTCTTAGTTCAGTTTTAATAATACCGGGTGCCCACTACATGATGGATCAGGCCGATCGCCCGACTCGGTCGCCTGAATATGAAAACAAACACGCTTATATTTTTTAGGACCAGAACTTCCCCCAATGTGTCCTTTGTGTGACTATGCATATGAGACAGTGGAACATCACCTTTTCCACTGTACAACCCTAAATGACATCAGAGCTACCCTTCTCCCTCCGAGACCTAACTTATCACTACATGGCATTGGACAGAAGGGCAAGCGCCCAGATGTTGCTGGATCGATAACAACATAACAACAACATATTTTTTAGACGACGGTGTCAGGCGATCGACCTTGTCCATTTCAGTGTGGGCAAGCTGATTGTCGCCATCATATTGTGTTGGTGTTCTGAACAAATGTATTACCGTGATTGTGGTATTTTCAGCTAAACTGTGATTGACTGTGCATCTGCAGATTAGTCAGAACACAACATTTTATGTTACTGTTGTACGTTATACTGTATTGTAAAGCTTTCAGAGTCTGTCTACTTTAATGGGGGTTGAGCGCTACATAAATGTCATTTATTATTATTATTATTAATCCGATCCGTACGCTTTGCATAGCAGTCTGTCAATATGATTTTTTGAGAAATACTGAAAGTTTCAAAAAGGTCTTCGCACTAGAAATATTCTAAAATGTGAAGAATACAACCCCGGGGGTACAAAATGACCCCAGGGTGTACGGATAGGGTTAAACTCTTCCTCCTCCCTTGGGGATTTCATCTTTGCCTTGCACATTGGGATCATAACTTTTATCTTTTTAAATTAGGATAAAATGAAAAGACATGGGTAAACTCTCTGTACCATGTTATAAAAATGTTTTTCTATTTGTTATTATAAGGCCTTTTGCCCCCCCCCCCCCCCCCCCCCCTTGTAGAAGCTGCTGTACAATCAATGTGAAAATGATTGAAATACTGAATAATAAAATCATGCTACAACTAAAAATTATATTTCTGTAGCAGGTGTATTCTATTTATCCGATGTAGTGTGTTGTGATACTTTCCATGAGCGTTGGTGGTTGACGGGTGCTCTGGTGTGCTTTGCTCCTTCTTACCTATCAAACATCTATCGTCCTTATCTCCCCTGCTCCTTCTATGTTGTGTTTGTTACTCTCTTATCTTCGGCACTTATGACCTTATTGTGTTACAAGTGCCGTAAAACTCTTACCAAACATAAACATTTCCATGAGTCTCTGTTTTTCTCTTTCCTGATTCTTCTTCTCTCCAGTACAAAAATGGATTTTCTTAATAGAAGTTCAATACATCCAAACTTTTCACTAGATGTAGTTCTTGTAAGTTTTGGTGGTTTCTTCTTTGCATGATGCCAGTCCATCGCTGCGGGGGGGGGGGGCTCTCGTGACCTAGAGGTTAAAGTGTTGGCCTCTTATTAATAATAATAATAAATGACATTTATATAACGCTCAACCCCGAATAAAGTACACAGGCTCTGAGCGCTTTACAATACAGTACAACATACAACAATAACATGAAACGTTGTGTTCTGACTAAAGAAAATTATTCCAAATATTCATCTTATTAATTTAAAAACAGAAACGACTTCAGCTGACATTTGAATGAATCAAAAGATTTGATTCTCTCAACGTACTTGGTAAAGCATTCCAGATCTTGGGGCCTTGGTATTCAAATGTCCTTTCACCCATTGTTTTAAGTTTCATAGATGGTAAAATAAATTTCTTTTTGTCATCTGATGATCTTAAACTGCGAGTTGGAATGTACAGTCTTAACAGATTTGATAAATATGATGGTGCATTATCATTCAAACATTTGTGACATATGGTGGCCAACTTGCACACAATCCTTTTCTCAACAGGAAGCCAATGCAAAGTTCGTAAAAGAGGTTTAGCAGAGTCTCGCTTTCTTTTCCGTAAAACTAAACGATTTGCATTGTTTTGGACAGTTTGAAGTCTTTTAACTTTCTCCAGTGATATTCCTGATAACAAGGAGTTACAATAATCGAGTTTTGATAAAATTAAGCTAGTTACTAGTAAAGCAGTATACTTGGTATTGATCAGATGACGTATTTTACTAATTTTTCTTATTTCTAAATACATGCAGCTGATCAGATGATTTACCTCAGCCGACTTTGACAAACTAGAATCAAAATAGATACCAAGATTCTTAACTTTCCTTGAAAATAAAATTTTTGCATCACCAATTTTAATGTGATCATGGTCAACCTCCTTAACAGACTTTGCACTGCCTGCCAGAATGACTGTTCGAATCCGGTTTGTTCTCTATTTCATCTCCTTTCCTGCTCTATAGAAATGTTCTGTGATCTGTTTTCATCTCCACTTTCTTCCCCCACCCCCTCACCTCCTTTGCCCCTTCTACTGGGCTCCTGACTCTTTCTGCAGCCTTTCTATTGCTACTCCTTGGCTACTTCTTACTGCTGTCTTTCAGCAACACCCTGATCTTCTGGTGGAAAGATCTACACCTAGTGTTCTCGGACAAGGGCGAAAAATCTTGGGGGCCTGTGTGCAAGTTGTGCACGTTAAAGATCCCTCAGTGGTCTAAAATCGATACGAGTAGGCTTCGCCCGCCACCTGAGCAAAGTTCAAAATTTCCTACCAGCTGAAAAAGTTTAATATGTCCAGCGCACTCTTTTGACCTTATGCAGTTGCGAGCACCGTAAAACACTTACCCCCCCCAAAAAAGATTTCGCTTAGTTGTTCCAGCCACTAAATTATTGTTGCCTCCCTTGGGAAAATGATCTGGTCAATATTTGAGCCACAATTTTAAGAATGAATAAATTGTTGCCAAAGTTCTCTTTACAAATTCATATGTAGTTTGTAGATTCCTCTGTGAATTTGTTATAAAGTAACAATAGTGAAATGAATGTGAATTCTAGCGGATTTTCAAGTGCAGCTGTACTTTCACTTTGACCTCTGTAAAGAAAAAAAAATATATATAATATATATTGTATGAGTCTGAAGGTGATTTCTCTGCTTCCTATTATATTCTGTGAATTTAAGGTTGACAATTTTTGTCCTTTAATGTTGTATTAAAGAAGGATCTTATAATGTTGCTGTGCTTGCGTATGACTTATTTTTAAGTAGGTTGGAAGCATGTGATTTTTGTTTTGTCATATTGTATGAAGCTTGCTGTAACTCACGTTTGTATGGAATTTTAGATGTACTGTCAATGAAGATGTCCACAGTCACTAAAGAGATGCTGCTGTAGATTAGAAGAAGCACAGAATTGCATCAGAGCTGCATTTGATGAACTGTCCTTTTACATCGAAAAGAAAAATTTCCAGAGAGGGGGAGCAGAGAGAGAGAGAGAGATAGTGAGAGAGAGAAGGAGGGAACGAGTGAAAAAGATAAACGTAGGGAGAGTGACTGGCTGTACACCCATGTCCTTCACTGTGTGTTATTTATATAAGAAATCGGGTCCTGTTGGCGATGCATGTTTAGTCTCTTAACCCTAACAGCACTAGTAGTGTATATTTCCCTCCTGAGTTCTCTTTTCCACAGGCCCCGTCACGTATATTTCCCTACTGAGTTCTCCTTCCTACAGGCCCAGTGGTGTATATTTCCCTACTGAGTTCTCCTTCCTACAGACCCAGTGGTGTATATTTCCCCTCTCGGGACGCTGACGTCCTAAAACACTGTGGCATACTTTCACCGTAATCCGTCCAATTGTCTCTGAAAAATATTCTTTGTGGTATTTTTTTTTAAACTTTACACAGAAGCAGTTTAGAAATCTCTTTAATGTCAGCAAAAAATTGCAGACACAATCAATGTTTGTGAATGCGGCTGGACAAAGGTCGCAGTTGTCGGCAAAGCTATTTTTGAGCAACGGAGTGATAAGGCCAAAAAAGTCATACTTGGTCAAAAATTTAGTTACATCAGAAAACACACGTTTTACAATTTCTTAATAACATATCAACAGGATTTAATGATATTTTAAACCGAAATATTTTTTATTATTAGTTATTTTTGTATCATGTTGTACTTCATCAAAGGTTTAAAGTTCAATTAGAAATTGAGTTTTTCATCGAAGTTTGTTTTGACACTCAGTGTTTAAAAATGTGGCAAATCTTTCAAACTAATCGAGATATTTGAAAACTTTAAAAATCAGCGTGTTCAGCATTGAATTTGCTATACAAGAATATGTTGCCCTTATTTCAATATCGGCAATGTCCGACGACTGGGAGCTTTCTCCAGGCACACACACATTTGCTGGGCTTCTGGACTGGGGGACAGCAGTATTACCTGGCCCAGAGGGATATGAGAACTAAAAATAGCCAGGCGCTAGTGTATTAAATATCAGTGCAGCTTTGATTTGAAAGTGCCATTCTGCCCACAAATTAACGATGCTTAACGACTCTTGGTTACAACTGATAAACAGTGCTCACCAGATTTTTTTTTTCCAGTGTCATTTTTTCTCTTCCAGTGATGGAACTACCTGCATGGAAGTCCTGCGCTATGAAAAGGGGATGCTGGACAAACAAGTTAGTGAACTGATTACATTTGTGAGTCATGCTGACAAAATGAGTTATTCTCTCAATCCACAAATGGAGATATTGGCCGAAAATCAACGTTAGGGTCAAATTTATAGATTTTCTGTTGATGCCATATTCTTGAACTATAAGTTACTATAAGCTGTCTTTTATTATTTCATACTTGTAAATTGTAAAAACTTCACCTATAAGCGTGATGTATCTATTTCCTTAAAAGACTTGAATCCAAGAAGTAGCTCATTTTGTCGGCACGCCTCACATTTTCCGTCGTTAGAATTACAAAGTTCTATCTGACATTTTCAGCCGTTTCGAGTTATACTAAAATCATGAGGTCAGAAACCAAATGTTCTATCTGCTCTGTCAAAATCTTACAATTTTTCCAAGTCGTTATCAAGATATTCAAAGAATTGCATTTGAAAAAGCTTGACATGTTTGAAAAATTTTTTACAGCAAATTTCTCATAGCTAGGTAGGCTACTGAGCAGATAGAACTTTGTAATGCTGGGATAGCGATTTTTTGCCATTTAGAATGACAGAGTTCTAACTCCAGTTTTTTAGTTTAGTTTTAGTAATAGTTTTACGGCACTTGCAACACAATTAGTACATATAAGCTCCAAAGATTCGAGGTGTTACAAGAGAGTAACAAACAGAAAAAAAGATGGAGGGGAGATAGAGACAATAGATGTTTGATAGGAAAGAAGGAGCAGACAACCCTATCACTATTATTATCGTTAATCTCTTCATCATCATCATCATTTGTATTATTATTCATATTATTATCATTATTACTGGTATTATCGTTATTGTTATTATTTCTGAAACTTCTTTGTTGTGTCTTGGTATTTAACGGAATGTGATCTTTCGAAATATTGATCTCATTGTATACTGTTTGTGACAAAAATCAAATTTGTAAAGTTGTTTGTTTTTTTAAGCATTTTTTCTTTTTTGAAAAAAGATATTGATTTGTATTTGAATATGCTTATCATGCTTTTTTTAATTTTCACCTTTTCATCTCTTCAAGGTCCAGGGATGTTGCTATGTGGATTAAAGTAGTTCTCGAATGATTTCGTTTTTAGTGACTCAACTGGGTTTTTTTCCTTCCCCACAGATCTACCAACTGAAGGACAGTCTGAGCGTCACACAGACCCAAGCCCTCAGGCACAAGAGTGCTCTCATTGAGGAAAAGATTGAACTACAGCAGAAAAAACTGAGGGAAGGAGGATTGGAAGCTTGGAAGGGTATGGTGTTATTATACTTTTTGAACTCCTAGATCCTTCATTGTCTTTTTTTTTATAGTAGAGGGTTTTACGGCGCTCGCAACTGCAGTTATCTTATGACATACCTGTTTTTTCTTTCCTCGTCCTTCGTATTGTCATTTTATCCTCTACTTCTTTTGTATGTTTGTCACTTTCTTGTGAACTGCTATTTCCAGGGTGCCTTGATAGTCGAAGCAGACGTTGTGCTGTTGGGGCTAGAAAGGTGAATAGAGTAAGCCTGGTTCCCCGTTTGGACTTCTCTGTTAACACCCACCCCTTAGCGCTCATATGACCTTATGCTGTTGCGAGCGCCGTAAAACCTTGCTAAAGCAACTAAAACTGACAGACCTGGTACGTCAGGAAAACGCGTAATTATTATTAGTGTGGTTTGTTCCTTATTTCCTATAAAAAATCTGTCTTCTCTATCTCCCCTCCTTCTTTTTTGTGTTTGTTACTCTCTTGTAACACTTCTAATCTTCGGCACTTATATGACCTTATTGTGTTTCAAGTGCTGTAAAACTCTTACTAAAACTAAACTCTGTGTGGAGATTGAACCACAATCACAGCGTAGATTCTTATTTGGGAATAGATGGATTGAAAAATGTGCATATCGGTACCCAATTTGTCAGTATTAATTTACTGCAAGGCTTGCAGGGGATCAACAGCTAGAGGTCTAGTCTTGCAGACAACCATATGCTCTCGTTTTAGTTTTAGTTGTTTTTACAGCGCTCGCAACTGCGTAAGGTCATATGAGTGCCAAGGGATGGATGTCAACAAAGAAGTCCTTACAGGGAATCAGTCTTACTCTGCTCACCCATCAAGCTTCAACAGCACAAAGTCTGCTACAACTATCAAGGCGTCCGGAAATAGCGGGTCACAAGAGTGTGACATACAAAAGAAGTAGAGGACAATGACGATAATAAGGATTAGGAAAGAAAAACAGCAGTTCCCTGCAACAGTTCAGGCACAGTTATGAGCATGACATTGATGAATCAGCCCATTTACAATTTTACAGTGCAGAAGAATAAGTTAATTTCCCCCCTTTTGGAATGGCCTAAAGACTCTTCCGTCAGTGGCCCTGCCCCGGGGGTATATGCTCTCGCAAAATGTACACCCCAAAATGATCTTCGTAGGAGCTGATGGTATTGGATCCATACATTCTGAAGTTTTATCCCCCCCCCCCAGATTGCCATCTTTGTCTTTTCGAGAGGAAAATAGATCAGATGCCGAATCTCAGTTTTTTGTGTATCAAAGTCAAAATTAAGTTTTCAAGTGACAACCAGAGACTACTATGTATGTGCACATAACAGCGTTTTGAAACACCCAGAAATTGGAAAAATTTTCGAAAAAGCAAAAACAAATAAATAAATAAATAAATAAACAAATTTTAATAAACAAACAAATATAGGGTGATCCAAAAAAAACTTAACAACTTTTTTTCTAAGTATCTCGTGCAAATGTTGTTCTGGAAAGATGAAATTTGAAACAGATAAACTTCATTCAAAAGGAAGTTGTTTAACATAAAATTCATACAGAAGAAACTTAGTTTCAGAACATAAAAATCATAAAGAAAAAAAAACATGGGCATTATACTGCAGAATTATTTAGTGGAATCATCTAAAATGAATATCAGTCAAATTCCTTTTGAATGAGGAATATTGTGTTCAAATTTAAAGATGAAAGCTTCAGTGTGGAGGAAAATATTTACGAAAAAAGTTGTAAAGTTTTTTTTGGGATCACCCTGTAAATAAAGAATGAAAGAAAGAAAGAAAGAAAGAAAGAAAGAAAGAAAGAAAGAAAGAATCAAATAAAGAAATACAATTTTGATTATGTTGTTGTTTTTTCTGTCCTCAGCATATCTGGCTGTTGTGAAAAGTGAAGCTGTCAGCTTTGAGCAAGAGGCGCGGCAGTATGTCAGAGTGGGAGAAGTGCAGAAGGCTGAGCTGATGATGAATAAGAAAAAGTTAGCAGAAAAAGAGGTACTCTTTGTTTTATTTTCATGAGGTGGATGTGATTTAACCCTATCCGTACGCCCTGGGGTCATTTTGTACCCCTGGGGTTGTTTTCTTCACATTTTAGAATATTTCTAGTACGAAGATCTCTTTGAAACTTTCAGTATTTCTAAAAAAAATCATTTTTACAGACTGCTATGCAAAGCGTACGGATCGGATTAAGGAGTAAATTTCCTCTTTGGAAAGTGGTGGCACAGAGCATGGATACGATAGTGAAACACGACGTACGGATAGGGTTAAAAGGAAGCACAACTTTGTTATTCATTCAGTTTTTTTCAACTTAGTTTTTTTTTTTTATCTGAAAATGAAAGAGGCAGGCAACAGCATGCAAACTAAGAAATAGATATGCAAAGTCATATTTCTGATTTGTGGTCTGCTACTCGCATCCTCAGTGCTTTCTTGTCATATCTCCCATTTTTTTCTACAGTGAAAATGTGACATCTTCTCAACCTATTGCACCCGAGCTACGAGTATTTTCGTAGCTGCCGCGTGCTTCCATCCATCAAGCTACGATGATATTCGTAGCAAAATACCAGTCTACAAAATGGAGTCCGAACCACTTATCCAGGTTTTCATTGAAGATAATAGGCAGCTTGTAGCTTGTAAAAACTTTTGCTAGCTTGTTTCGATCCTGTTTTTCGCCAAGTATGAGTTAATTCTGTTGTTTTGCCACCGCAAATCATGGCAAGAAAGCGAGCACTGAAATCTTCAGGGACGAGAAGAAGACAAAAAAATTCGTTTTTAAATTACATTTTTTTTCATTATCACATGGGCAAATGAAATACTTGAAAGAGTAATAGATGTTCATGGTGTTAAGAGCAATCGAGGCTTGTATCTCTCTCTTGCCCTTTTTTTTAACTCCCAGTGGAGCACAGGCCATCAACAACATTACTCCAGCGAAGCCTGTCCTGAGCATCCTTTTCTATCTGTTTCCTTGATGTCCCCGCTTTTTCAATTTCTGCTGATACCGCTCGCCTCCGTGTCTTCTTAGGTCTTCCCTTCTTACGCTTTCCTTGTGGGTTCCATGTTAAGGCCTGCCTGATGATGCTTGTCCGGGGTCTCCTCAGGGTGTGTCCAATCCATTTCCATTTCTTCACCTGAATATTGTAGAAAGTCTCTTTCACATCCTGGTCCTTATCATTGGTGGGGGCATATCCCTGGATAACATGAAGGTTGATGTCTTTCTCCTGTGAACGGAATTCAGCTGATATTAGTATCGGGCCCTCTGCTTTCCATCCTATCAAAGCCCGCTTGGCGTGTGTTGATAACAGAATACCTACTCCTTCTGTATGTGGCGAGTTTTCCTCCAGATGTCCAGAGTAGAGAACTGTTTCCCCTGAAGCAAGTTGGCACTCCCCTGCATTCATCCATCTCGTCTCACAGAGACCCAATATGTTCAGTTGGTAGGCCTCCATCTCTCTTGCAACCTGCAGTGCCTTCCCTGCCTCGTACATTGTACGAACATTCCAGGTGCCAAGTCTGGTGGTTTTTCTGGTCGACAGGAGGTTTCTCGGCTTGGTGGCTTCCTTTCGGCTTTCACCACCCTGCGTCATTCTACACTCTCTATTCTCTCCTCTCCTCGGTGATGAAGGTCCTCCATCTTCCAGAACTGGCGGTCGTGCTGTTTTTGCTGTTGATGTTTTTGTAGCTGCTTTTGTTTTATGGGAAAGGGCTGCTAACCCTTTGCCCAACCGAACTTAGTCGCCTTGTACGACATACGCGGTACGGATACAGTGGTCCTATTCTTTGCTCCCCTGTCTCTTGGACAGGGCCCTGAGAACCACACGGGTGGAGGCTTGTATGGCATTTAAAAAAGATCTTTACTTAGGCTTATTTACCTGGATGGAGAATAGACATAATTGCATGCGGCACAATAGATCCATGAAATGGTCTTCTTGCTGATCATGCCAGATATCAGCTGGTTGGATATTCTTCTGGCTTCCAATGTCTAATCACAGAACATAATTCTTAACATCATGCATAGATGTAGTCTTGTCCTATTCCTAAAATGCTATAAGACCTATCCAAATGAATGTCTATTGAGTAATATTGTTAGTCTCGTTGCCTTGCTTGCAGAAGATGCGAGTTTAATTCCTAAGTGATATTGTTGTTGGTTTGTTGTTGGGTTTTTTTTGGGGGGGGTCTTTTTAATTGAAAGCTGGTATCTCCTTCTACCCTTTGTGGGCCTTGACAGACATGCATGAAGCAGTTCATCTCCCTAAATGAACTATATTGTGTCAAGGGGCACACAAAACATTTGAACTAATAAGTGTTAATCTGCTGTTCTGTTCCATGAAAGGATAACTGACAATGACGCAGAATCATAATATGTGGGGGGGGGGGGGGGGGGGGTTCTGTAGTTTATGACTGACAGCACTGATGAGTTGTTCCCATGTGATACTTTTACATTTTCATCTGTGGGTGGTTGGAGAGTGCTCTGGTGTGGTTTGCTCCTTCTTGCCCATCAAACATCTATCATCCTTATCTCTCCTTTTTTTTTGTGTATGTTCCTCTCTTGTAACACCTCTATTCTTCAGCACTTATATGACCTTATTGTGATTGCAAAAGCCGGAAAACTTACTTTTAAAAAATTGTAATAAAACATTTTCATCTCATTTTTTTCCAGATAGCTGCGATCAAAGCAAAGATACCAGATGCCTGAGACTGGTGAATTGGACAAGGCCCTACTACCTGTACTGTAGATACTGAGAACATCGTGGTCAAATCAGGCACAAGGGGCTCTTGAGGCCTAGTGGTTAAGGTGTTCGCCTCTCATTCAAAGGTCGTGGGTTCGAATCCGGGTAGCGACGGAAAAATTTTCTTTACTGAAATTGTCTCCTTTCCTGCTCTCTAGAAGTGTTTTGTCATCTGCTTTCGTCTCCACTTTCTACCCCCAACCCCTCACCTCCTTTGTCCCCTCCCCTGGGCTCCTGACCCTTTCTGCAGCCTTTCTACTGCTACTCCTTGGCTCCTCACTGCTGTCTTTCAGCCACACCCCTGATCTTCTGGTAGGAAAGATGTACACCTACCCTTCTTGGACATGGGTGAAAAATCTCAGAAGTCCCGTTTGCAAGACGCCCGCCCAAAATTCAAAATTTCCTACAAACTGAAAATGCAGTTGCGAGCGTGGTAAAACACTTACCAAAAAAAAAAAATCTGTTCTCCTGTTCTTCAGACTTTCCTCTTTGGCCGAAGATAGTCTTGTTTTATTTTAGTTTGAGAAATTCTGTCTTCTTTTATTCTTTACTTTTCATGACATTATGACACGGGTGTTTTTCCACAGGCGCCCACGTAATTTTTCTCTAAGTTTTGAGAAAATATAAAGAAAAACAG
Source organism: Aplysia californica (assembly GCF_000002075.1). Taxonomy (NCBI): domain Eukaryota; kingdom Metazoa; phylum Mollusca; class Gastropoda; order Aplysiida; family Aplysiidae; genus Aplysia; species Aplysia californica. The sequence continues at coordinate 275,917 of NW_004797820.1, forward strand.
AATAATAATAATAAATGACATTTATATAGTGCTCAATCCCGACTAAGTACACAGGCTCTTAGCGCTTTGCAATACAATACAATGTACAACAGTAACATAAAACGTTGTGTTCTGACGAAAAGAAAATTACTCCAAATATTCATCTTATTAATTTAAAAACAGAAATGACTTCAGCTGACATTTTAATTAATCAAAAGATTTGATCTCTCTTAAAGTATTTGGCCAAGCACCAAAATTAGAACTATGACTGAGGGCACTCTTTATTATCAGGGAAAAAATAACAAAACGGAGCAAATCTTTTTTTAAGTTTTTGTAGTTTTAGTGAAGGTTTTACAGTGCTCACAACTGCATAAGGTCATATGAGCGCCAAAAGAGCAAATCTTTATTGTGAGATACGGCTTTCAATATCAGCTTAATTTGAAAACCATCAGAAATTGATTTGAGTGATTTGGGAACAAGACTGATGACATATTATATAGTGTTGTGAGGATAATAATGACTTGATGAGAAAATGTCAACGATCTGGCCTGCCGGAGACGTTTTGTGAAGCTCTGTAAGACTCCCTTCGGAGATGATCAGGAGAGTAAATAAATGTGTCACGGTGTGATGGAATCAGGCTCTCGTCAATTTTGGGACATGTAGAGGTATTAGTATCATCTTAAAGCTTGTTCGTTTGTCTTGCTTTGGATGAAAAAAATATTTATTTATCGTGAATACAAGTCGAGATATTTGGGAATGAAAGAGGTGGGGGTCACCTGGTTTCAGAGTTAAAATTAGTGAGAAAATGGGCGCCAAAGATGAGTTATTTCCTTTGCTTAAGATTCCATGGAAACTGAAAATTTATTTTTTTTGTGCCTTTAATCAAGGCTTTCCAGTAAAATCCACACAGAAAGGTATTGGGCCAAAAAACGAAAATTCGAAAAAAATTCACAAACCTGCAGAAAAATGCCAGTGTCTTCACTTTGATTATTTTGACGAGCGCCTGATTTCACCATGCTGCCTCACAAATGCTTCAACTCTAAAAGCTCATTTACTACAAAAAGACCCTACTAAACAAATGTCGTTTCCTATCTGTTATTTATTTTCTAGCACAATTATTATTGTAATAGATCTCATTTACTACGAAAAAGCCTGTTGTTTTCATGTTCGTAATTTTATTCCCTAGTAGTACAATAATAACAATAATATTGATAGCATTTGTATATATATAGCACAAATGCCAACTCAACAGCTGGCTGTGTGCGTTTTACCATCTATTATTACCCTAGTAGACCTGATGGCATTCAGGAACAATCTCAACTTCCTGGGAAGCATACAGTGCAAGCTGCTAGTTATGGGCACTAAGACACTGACATACATTGACAAGATCTGTCATCTTTCGGTATCTATGGCCGGGTACCCATTCCCACCTGGGTGAAGTGAGGAAAATTCATGCAAAGTTCTTCTCCCAAAGACATAAAGACAGACCTGCTGCTCGATCCCCTGAACCGGCGACCTCACGATAACCGGTCCGAATCACGAGACTACCAATGACACCATGAGTATCATGAGTATCAGTCATTGCCTTTAATGAAAATTCGAGAAGTCCACTCAGAATTTAATATACCTGGAGCAAGGAGTTTATTCTTTCAGGGGATTCCTGTTGATTTGTGGCTGTCTCTTTCTCTGATTTACATTTGTAGACTTGAGAAAGTTGTAAAAAAAAATACATTTCCTTTTCATTTACATACTTTGTATTCAGACATTAGTATTTTAGACAGATGTCATGCTGCTAGCTTGCATATGCCCATTATCTGGTCCATAGTTCTACAAGCTTTTATTTCTAATAATAATAATAGATAGCATTTGTATAGCTCAAATCTCCGCTCATCGGCAAGCTCTATGCCCTTCACAATCTATATTATTACCCCAGCAGACCTGAGAGCATTCTGATACCATCTCAACTACTTCAGAAGCATACAATGCAAGCTGCCTTTTATAGACGCTAAAACACTAACATACTGACAAGATCTTTCGCTGTCTATGGCCGGATACCCATTTCCACCTGAGTGAAGTGAGGAACATTCATGTAAAGTACCTTTCCCATGGACACAACGTCGGGCCCACGGCTCGAACCCCAGAACCCGCCACCTCACGATTCCGAGTCTAGTAGCCTTACCGCTAGAAGCAGATGGTCAGTGGGAGAAAAAAAAGGCTGATCCAACCAGTGTTTGTTTTGTAGCTGTAAAGTAAAGCACTCTGCCATTGCACGCAGAGGACCAAGTTCAATTCCCACTTTGGGCGGGGGAGAATTTTTATAAGTATCTTAGTTTTCCTGTTGGGATGTTGAATGCCTCTCTGTAGTCTCAGCCTGGATTCGCCCCGACAGATGGAAGCCAGCCTCCTAAATGATCTAAATATTGTTAATAGGGGCAGAAAACACTTGCATTAGAAAAAAAATTAATAAAAATAAGAAACGGTCGCTTCAAGCTCTAACTGCCTTGCCCAAAACTGTACCATATAAGCTTTTTTTTCTACCAAACTAAAGAAGTGAAGTAAAGTGTATCCTCTAGTAGTGTCTTTCACTGGACTGTTATAGGAACCAACCCAACACTCTGTTGAGACAGAATGAGGCAGGGGTTGTTGTTTTTTTCCTGTTGAAATAAGCTTTTCTAGAGCTGTTTTACAAATAGATACGGGGAACATGGAAGCGGAACCAATAAATTGACAAAAAAAGAATATTAATTCGTAGACAGGAAAAAGAGGCTATAATAGCACCTGCACATGGATGGCTGGTGCCTCTATAATATAAAGAAATCATTGATGGTCAAGGTCAAGCTGTTTGGCAAACGGCATCTTTTTTCATATATTCTTACTGTCACACGGTGTATGTTCTTTCTTTATTTGCCATGCTTCACATCACAGTTCTAACTAGAACTCCATAATTATATTTTAGGCTTCATTTTTGTAATGATCATGCATAGGGCTATTTTATTTTTATTTTCCTCAAGAGACATTCAGTTTCATGTTCATAATTTGTTACATTGCTTGAGATAATTTTGAAAGTGCAATCAATTTTTTATTCCTTATTATTTTATAGAGGGTTGTGCTGTGGTCCTGTTGCCTCTTACTGCATTTCTAAAAGATTTTGTTATCTTAGATTCCGTGTGTGGTAGGCAGGTGCTCTGGTGTGGTTTTCTTCTTTTTTCCTATCAAACATCTATCGTCTTTATCTCCCCTCCTTTTTTGTGTTTGTTACTCTCTTGTAACACTTCTAATCTTCGGCACTTATATGACCTTATTTTGTTGTAAGTGCCGTAAAACTCTTACTAAAACTAAAGACTCTTAGATTCCAAGTACTTGTGTAGGACAAGGGGACACTCGTCTTCTTGGAATATTCCTGATGCATTGCTTGTGTTTGAAGGGCGGTGCTCCTGCTTGTCCTTCTTCTTTTTCTTCCCTCTGCTGTCTCTGTCTGTCCATCCTGCTCGATTTCTATTTCTGCACTAAATGATCATTATCATGTCAGTGCTGTTCTTTTTTGTTTCTCAGTATTTTTCTGGCTGTCAGTTTTTTTAATGTCTAAGCTATGATTATGACCAGACTGAAAATCTACAACAGAAAAAGGACACAGCTTCTAAAAGAGTATTAGATTTGTTCTCATTCTGACATTGGAAAGCCTTTAGTGTTTATTGGGCCCTAAAGTCTCTGTATGAAATACATTCTAGCATGCACATAGCAGACATGCACATGGAGAAACGTGCACATTGCAAAAAAATTTCAGGGTCCCAAATTTGGTCTTACAAGAATATTCTTTGTATTTTTTGTTTTCACGTATATATGGTGAAATTCGTATATAATTAAAAGATTTGAGCGTTCCTCTGATTTCGGTGCTTGCAAGACTGTAGATCCATACTTTTGATAAATGTGTCACGTCACAACGTGGTGGAATCTGGCACTCGTCAATTTTTGAGCATATGGGGTTATTGGTATCATCTTAAAGCCTGTTCATTTGTCTTCCTATTGGTGAAAAAAATATTCATTTATTTTAAACAGAAGTAGAAATATTTGCAGTTGAAGGAGGTCAGGGTTGCCTGGTCTCAGAGGTAAAAATTAGTGAGAAAATGGCCGCCAAAGTTTGGTAACTTCCATTGCCTAAGAGTCCTTGGAAACAGAAATTTTACTTTTTTTTGTGCCTTTAATCAATGTTTTTCAGAAACACCCACACAAAAATGTGTTCTTAAATGGTCATAAAATGTGTTCAGCCAAAATACAAAAATTCGAGAAAATTGCCAAACAGGAGGAAGAGTGACAGTTTCTTTGATTTCATTATTTTGATGAGCTCCCGATTTCCCCCCGATGCCTCACAAATGTATTTTCCTTCAAGACGTATTTGCTCAATAATGGACTTACGGAAATTTTTAATGTCTTCATCTAAGTTTCTTTAGCAGATTAAAATGTGGACAATGTTGTTGGGTTTTTTCTGAAACTACATGTATTGTCCTATCAGATTTACCCTGTATGCTGTATGTATTATGTATTTTTAAATGACTGTTCTTCTTGAGCAGGTCAGCCTGTAGTATTCGGGGAAATGCTGATGCTTTATTACTTGTGTAATAAGCTTCACTGACATTTGTCCTTGCTGAAATCATTTCCTTGTTGGCTTGTGCTTTAGTTTGTGGCAGTGAGAATATTATATACATGTGTTTAGTAAGACTCGGAGACTCAAGTTGCTGTTTCGAGTTACTAATTGGTGATTTCAATCTGTACATTATTCATGTTCTGAATTCTTTTGTTGAAAGAAACAACTTCTTCAATGAGTATCTGTATAATGTCTCTGACATTGCTGTTATTCTGTTGATTTCTGTATTTCATCATATAGTCTGTATACTGTTATAAGATTTACAAATTACAATACTACAAACCTGTGATGAAATATGATCCTGGTATTACGCGTGAACGACTTTAGAAAAATTACTATCATATATGATGTACATTTTACTCTGACAGATATCTGTGGTGTTTGTTTTTTTTTCATTTGTGTAAAAACTTGCAATTCATTAAACAACTTTTGTTAAGGACGAGTCCTTCCCTTTGTTATGACTGATAGCAGATGGCTCAATGTTTTGCCTTGCTTGTAGCAGAAAACATTTACTATTACTTTTTCTTTCCTCATCCTTACTATCGTCATTTTCCCTGTCTACTTCTTCTGTATGTTTGTCACTCTCTTGTGAACTGCTATTTCTGGGGAACCTTGATAGTCGAAACAGACTTTGTGCTGTTAAGGCTATAGAGGTGAGCAGAGTAAGCCTCATTACCTGTTTGGACTTCTCTGTTGACATCCACCCCTTGGCGCTTATACTACCTTATGCAGTTGCGAGCCCCGTAGAACGTTACTATAACTAAACAAACATACACATAGTGAACACGCTCTCAGCAAAACAGGCACATAGAAAACAGATTTCCAGGTCCCAAATTTTTTCCTAGACATTGTATTCTTTTCATTTAAAACACGTTCAAAGCGAAATACGTACGTAATATGAAAATTTCAGCATCTCCCCTATTTCACTATCACATACAGTGCAGCCTTTCTATAACGACCTTCGATATAACGGCCTCCTCTATATAGCGACCTTCTGCCCAGGTCCCGATTTGTTTCTTATAATTATTATATCATTAGTAATATTTTTGATTGCCTCTGTATAATGACAACTCTGTATAACAACATTTTGTTCTGGTCCCGAAGATGTCGTTTATAGAGAGGCTTCACTGTACGTGCATGCTAGTCTGTTTTCTGAGAGGAGCCTGTTGGGCTTTAGCCTGCACAATGGTTTTGTGAGACGTACATGTACTTCATAGTTAAATTGATATTGATTTTAGGGAAGTCTCTCATCTGGACCGAAGAAAGCTAAACAAACTTAAAAAATACATACTTTTGAATTAATTTCTGCGTTTTGAAAGTCGTATGCTCCCCGACTAAAAAAACCCGACTAGATCTATTTAACAAATTTTAAAAACAAAAAAACAAACCAGCAAACACCTGTCAAACAAAAAGGACCCC
>NW_004797820.1:283106-284398 GCF_000002075.1 Aplysia californica
TCTTCTTCTTCTTCCCCGTGGTTAGGGCAACCGTGGGGGCACCACTGCATCTGAAAACCAGCTGTCGCCATTTATCTTTGTCCTCTGCTTTCCTCAGATTTCAGTTTTTAGGAAATTTCGATTTTTTCCCGGGTGGCGCCGAAGCCTACTCATCGATTTGGACCTCCAAGGGATCTTTAACGTGCGGAACCTGCACACGGGAGCTCCGAGATTTTTTGCCCTTGTCCGAGAAGGCTAGGTGTAGATCTTTCCTACCATAAGATCAGGGGTGTGGCTAAAACTTAAAAAACAGCAGTAAGAAGCCAAGAAGTAGCAGTAGAAAGGCTGCAGAGAGAGTCAGGAGACCAGAGGAGGGGGCAAAGGAGGTGAGGGGGTGGAGACAGAAAGTAAAGACGAAAACAGACGATAGAACATTGTTAGAGAGCAGGAAAGGAGGTGAAAGGAGAACATTCTAGAGAAGAAAATTTTTGTCGCTACCCGGATTCTAATCCAGGACCTTTAAAATGAGAGGCGAACGCCTTGACCTCAAGGCGACGAGAGCCTCCTTATTTTTATGTGCTTTTCTTGGGGAATCCAGGTCATAAAATAGATTACCTGTCGGGGAAGCGGCTCATAAACTTTCCTGCCCCGTTGGTTTTGATAGAGGTAAATTAGACAATTGCAGAGACATCGAATACTCGCTACTAACAAAGATTCTCTCCTACCAAGATGTTAAAGTGCGCCTCATCAAACACTTTCCTTTTTATTAGGAAACCCAGTGACCACCAGACAATGAACCACTTGAAAATCAATGCCGTGGAAGCTGGTCAGTACGCTCAAAAGAGAAAGAGAGACACACTTAAACTTAAACGCTGAAAGTGCAAGAGGAATATGCAAAAAAAGAAATTACCATTGAACAGTTTGTCAAGAGAATGAGTTTCAAATTGTTGCTTTAAAACTGTTTCATCGCACCCCTAATTGATTCTTATCCTATTTTAATAATTGATATCCAACATAGAATGATATTTATATATAGATCTCCACACTTTGAAATCCTATTCCTACCTCCCCCTGGTGAGCAAGGATTACCATAATATTGTACTTCAAACACACACACACACACACACACACACACACACACACACACACACACACACACACACACACACACCGCGCGCGCGCGCGCAATGCTCATAGATGTGAATGATCCAAGGTGTTTAAAACTAATCTTTTACTTACTTTTAATCTCCTTGGAATGATCATACCCGTTTCGATACCTTACTTCTGCCATTTTTAACTATTCGATTACAAAC
>NW_004797820.1:286353-290047 GCF_000002075.1 Aplysia californica
ACCCCTTCCCCCTTCCCCCTTCCCCCACCCCATTTTATCTATTTTAATGACATTATGACATTGTCCCCGTGGACTGCAGTGGAACTCGGATTCAACGAAGTCGTCGGGTCTGACCTTCAATTTCGTTGAATCCGATTTTTTGTTACACAGACAGCAGACATGGGGTTTGGGGGAGATAATTAGGCTACATGCACCTAGGAAGTAATGTGTAAGGTGTTCGAATTTCTCAATCAAAGGTAGTTTTGTTACAAATGAGGGACATTTTCGTTTCTTTGGTACATACTTACTAATTGTGTTAGTATGATGACCACTTTTCTCGTCAACAATGGGTGGTCGTCTGATTCTACTGTACATACCGTGCTGAGCCGATGGCACTTGCTCAAATCTGGGGTGGTCTTGGACTTTACATAGTTTTTTTCAAGGCTCTCCATCCATGACTTGACTCGGTCCTGTCGGGGATGGGCAGTACGTACTTTCGGAGGCCCTGCCTATCTCCTTAGCCCTTCACTTCGAGCTTTAAACTCCTGATCCTAATTTTACCCAAATCCTGGCCCCCTGAGCTTTCGAGTTCAGAAAGAAAGCGCTCCATAGTGAAAAAAAAACCGTCAATAAATCAGCTCAGAATGTGATCAACGTTACGTTTGCGTGAAGTGGCGCAGACATGTTGTTTTTCCCTATAGCATGTTGACAAAAACTAGTGTTTTGATTGATCGAAAATTACTGCTTTTATCTGCCCGTAATAATAATATAATATGGATCTATAATTCCGTTCCCGCGGTTTTATGCACCAAAAAAAAGTTCTGAAATTATGCAAACTGAGCCCAACAATGTGAAATTATGCGAGCCTGTTAATTTTAACAAAGAATGATAAAGAAAAATAATCAGAAATTAGGCAACAAATGATCGAATTTTGCATAATTATGTGGGATGCATAAAACCCCGGGACTGGTAATTCATCGCTCTTCCCCCCACACCAGTGCACCCATGGTACGAGCCCAAAAGGTTAATGACCTCACAGTGTTGATAGGGACTTCATACTTTGTCATAGGCGTCTGTGGTGTGGGGATTTGGAGCTTCGCCGTCGCACGCAGAAGATTTGGGGTCGAATCTGGTGTGGGGAGAATTTTTATGGTGCATTCCTCAATCATTCTGCATTGGATCGATATTGTATCCCTCTCAGCCCGGGTTGGCCCTGTCTGGTACGGTCGAAGACTGCCCCTTAAATGATCTAAATTGTGTCGATGAGGGCGTATAAAACACTTATAATACCTTTACCGTACGTCACCATTCTACATCAGTTTAGGCTACAGGTGTCATCTAAATATTGAGAGTAATAAGAGCTTTTAGTTTTAATAAGAGTTTTCTTGCAACCAATACGGCCATATAAATGCTGAAGAATAGAGGTGTTACAAGACAGTAACATACACAAAAAAGAAAGAGGAGAGATGAGGACGATAGATGTTTGATAAGAAAGAAGGGGCAAACCACACCAGAGCACCTGCCAACCACCCACGTAATGAGAGCGTGTTGTTGGAGAGCGCCACTAGAAGATCCTAATTTTTTTCATTTTAGATCCCTACTCTGTTGCCTCTGTCTCTGTCTTGCTCCTTCCCTGCACTATAACCGTTTTTGTGTTGATGTGTCGATGTCTTCTATTCACTCAAACACCTGGGTGGTTGGCGGGTGTTCCTGTGCGGTTCGCTCCTTCTTTCCTATCGAACATCCAGCGCCCTGATCTCTCCTCCTTCTTTTTTGTGTGTTACTCTCTTGTAACACCTCTAATTTTTGGCACTTATGTGACCTTATTAATAATTGAGTTGCAAGTGCCGTAAAACTCTTACAAAAACGAAAAACTCGAGCTCGTGGGCGGCTGGCAGATGCTCTGATATGATTTTTATGCTCCTTCTTTCCTATCAAACATATTATATCGTCCTTATCTCTCCTCCTCCTTTTATGTGTTTGTTACTCTCTTGTAACACCTTTAATTGTCGACAATAAAATTATGCAACCTAATTGTGTAGCAAGTGCCGTAAAACTGTTACTGAAACTTGAACTCAAATCATGATGCTAGGTAAACCTTAAAGAAACCTCCACTCGATCTACGTAGTTGAAGTCACGCAGCAGCAACACTCTGAATTCTTCATCACCATCATCATCATCATCATCATCATCATCATCACCACCAACTTAACAATTCCCCTTTTTCCTGCCTCGTTGTTCTAGAAAACATAACAATTTGCACCATGTCAATACATTCCTTTGTAACCATCAGATATGGGCACCAAAATCAGGACACAGGGGAAAAAAACAACAACAAAAAACCACTCTGAATTCTACACCCGCGAGAGTCTGTGGTGGTATGGTGAAAATTTGCTGGAAAGACGAATAATTTTTTTTTTTTGGTACGGCGTTCGCAACTACAAAAGTCATGTGAGCGTGTGGGACACAAGCTAGTTGTTTCCACAGGATGCATTTTCAGGTTTTTTGTTTCTTGGCTGTTGTTGTTTTTGTTGTTGTTGTTGTTGGTGTTGTTGTTGGTGGTGTTGTTGTTGGTGTTGTTGTTGTTGTTATTGTGTTATTGTTGTTCTTGGTGTTGTTGTTGTTGGTGGTGGTGTTGTTGTTGTTTGTGTTGTTGTTGTTGTTGTTGTTTTTGTTTGTTGGAAGGGGGGTTGCGTTTTTGTTGTTTTTTTGTTTGTTTGTTGTTGTTTTTTTGGGGGGTGTTGTTTTTGTTGGGGGGGGGGGGGTTCTTGGTTGGAATTTGTTTTCAATTTTGCCCTGGTGGCGGCCGAATCCTACTCTTGTCGGTTTCAGGACCACCAAATGATCTTTAATTAACGTGTGCAACTTGCTCACAAGACTCCAAGATTATTTGGCCCTTATCCGAGAAGGCTAGGTGTAAGATTTTACCTACCCTAAGGTCAGGGGTGTAACTGAAAGACAGCAGCAAGAAGGAACCAGGAGTAGCAGTAGAAAGTGTCAGGAGCCCAGAGGAGAGGATCCGAGAACTGGGGGCGGGGGGTGGCAGAAAGATGAGATGAAAGAACATGACTAGAGAACAGGAAAGGAGGTGAAAGGAGAAAACTTTAAAGAAAATTTGTCGTTTTTATGGACAGGCGGGCTAACCCAGATTTCGGGTTTCCAGAAATCTTGACCAACTCCAGAAGTGGGCATTTCCATACCTATAGGAGAAGTTTGGTTTCATTGGTGTGTATATTTATTTGGTTCTCGAGAAAACTCTCCTTGTCTTTTAAAGAGACTGAACAATGGGCAAAAACTTTACCTTCGATCTTCTCAAAACAATATTTTTCAGGATTGCCCCCTTGGGCTTAAAAGAGGCCAATTTTTCGTCGCTGTCAAATTTGGAACCCATGACTTATGGAATGAGAGATGAACACCGTGCCTCTAAACCACGAGAGCCCCTTGTGAAGTCCCCCCGCCGCTGCACACAAAAGACGTGAAGGCCAAGGCGGGCTTATTAATAATATTTGCGATTATGTGGGGAGGGGGGGGGTATCTGGTTTCAAAAGTAAAATTATCGAAAAAATGGCCACCAATGTGTGGTGATTTCCAAAGCTTGAGAGTGCTTAAAATCATAGATTTATAATTTTTGTGAGCCTTTGATCAACGGTATTGAGCCAAATTCACAAAGCGAAATGTGTCATTTTAAATGGACATCAAAAAGATGTCCCCCCCC
>NW_004797820.1:292190-295122 GCF_000002075.1 Aplysia californica
ATGTGTGTGTGTGTGTGTGTGTGTGTTTGTGTGTGTGTGTATGTGTGTGTGTGTGTGTGTGTGTGTGTGTGTCTATGCGCCCATGTTTGTGCTCGTATTTGTGCGTTTTTATCTGAGTGTGTTTGAGGAAGAGGGAGAGTCAGACGAACAAACAGATAGACAAACAGACACACAGACAGAAAGACAGACAGACAAGCAAACAGATAGACAGACAGAAAGACACACACACAGAGACAGATACTCAGATAGACACACAGACAGACATACAGACAGACAGACCGATTGGTGATGCTTGATTGATTAAAATGAAGAGCACAGGAGGAAAACGAAGGTAGTCACAAACTGGAAATTGTGAGGGTGCCAATTTGAAAAGCCTGTGGACTCATAACTTCATATTTGTTTGACTGGTGGTTAATTATTAAGTGTTGCTGAATGGCAAATCTAACAACAATAATCAATCAACTGTTGAACAGAAATACGGTTATGAGTCAAAAAGTTTTCAAAATTGGTACCCTCACGATTTTCAGTTTGTGACTACCGTTTTGTATCCCCTGTAGTCTTCAAATGTATCGTCCATATGTTCAGAATAACACTTTACATACAACTGATAATTTACAAGTACGGTTTAAAATACAATGTAGATACAATTCATTTTTAAACGAAAAAAGTGCAATTTCCTTAACCAACGATTCATTTTAACAATGCCTTTATTCTGTGGACTTGATCACTATAATCCCGACAAAGGACGTCCATTCAGTGAAGGGAGTACAGGAGAGATTAGAGTATTGATTCATTCTCAGTGATCATGTACCGCTTAATTAAAAATGGGTTGAAAACCGGACAGGGGGTCATCGGGTCCCTCGTTCGCTACAACGACCTTGCTTTCTCCTTTCCCCACAGGCCGTCGGAAACTCAACAAAGGCAAGGATAAACGGTCATTGCTGAACTGATCCGGACGGGGTAGTTCTGTGTGATTGCCAAATTCCATTTCAACTTTATAACCCTGAATGTCGTCAAACTTGCCTTCAATAACAAACTCGTAACTCTTCTGATCCGCCAAATATCCTACAACATTCTTCAGATTCGACTCTCGACCAGCAAGATCGCCCCACCTCCAGGGATAAGACCACTGGTCTTTCTCCTCTTTGACAGCTTCGTAAAATGGCGTGTCTGCATCGCCGAAAGTGTACGAGAAGTAGTTTTTGTTTTTCCCGCCGTATCTTGTGTGATAGTTGTCCTTTTTGAGATCTCCGTCCAACTCAGCTGAGCACTCCACGCGAAGGGTTGCCTTGTAATACTGCGTCGTGCGGCTTTGGTACATTCTTGCCACCCATTCCATAGATGTATAGGGATCAAGTTCTTTCTCTCTTCTTATCTCAAGCGACGCTTCCTGGGTATTCCCAGTTTCGTCCATGGTTTCTTCCCCACCCTCTGCATTTACGCTGAAGCTAAATTCACCCCCCACCCCTCCTGTCAATGATGGAGGTGTGTATGTCACCTTTACCCCAACCTCAACAGACACCTTCCAATGACTTGTTAATCTGTGTTTCACTGTTCGAATACTTCTGTCATTTCTAGTTATTATCTCGACAGCTGGAGTGGGGTGGTTATTGACCAAAACACCATTGTCTATTGTCTTTGGCACAAGTTCTGTTGTCTCCGTTTGTGAATACTTCATGTTCGCAATGCTGAATGTCCAGTCCTTATAAGAAATCTTCAAACGGCGATCGTCTCGACCACTACACTTCTTTGCCTCCCAGGAGTTCCCTTTTTTCTCGAAATTGTCCCCAGGCTGTACTCCATAGCATCCATGAGGTCTAGCATAGCCTAGATACGAGGCTAACTGAGCCATCGCGAGGAGAGACCGCGTCATAACTTTCTCCTTTGCAGTTTCAGCAGAATCCACCGTAAAGTCTGTTGTCATTTTACAGCATTTCAGTTTGGTTACACAGCTCCAGCTGGAGCAGTCGCCTCGGTAGATGCCTGCAAGGTAGTAGTTGTCACGGCATCGGGTGGAGCGAGATGTGTACTCTTGATAACAGTGGCCCCATGCGTTTTTTAGCTTATTTGATTTGGTACACCGTCCCTCTTCCAACGCGTATATGCCTTTCTCACGTTTTGTGAACTTGAATCCTTGTAGAAAATGACCCTGTGGACAATATGCCCACCTTTCTTTCTTATCAAGCACCAACCACCAGTTAGCCACCGTGCTCTCAGTTTCGAAGACTGACGAGAAGACTGAAGAACACAAAGGATTTTTCAGAGAGTGTTCAGATATTTTGCTCGGAAAGCCAGTGATCACTTGCGTTTTGTACTTGCACAACTTTGTTTCAAATTCTTTCTTCTTTTTTTTACAGGCATGACAACTCATTGTCAGGAAGTACATGCTGATCACAGCGACAACGAAGAACCGCCAGTTAGACATGGTCCCGGGCTAAATTCTCAAATATGAAACACCACTTTGCAAACTTCGTAGACCCACTATTAGTCGTTGCAGTCGTTTCCCGTCAGCGAAATGCGTTAAACCTGGCTACAAGAGATCTTTTTATACTCATCCTAAGTCCTCCCCCTCTCTCTCTCTCTCTCCCTACCCTGCGCGTCAATGATTTGGACTTCTCAGGCCATTTCCTTGGGAAAAACCCTGACCTCTTCTTGATGGAGGCGGTGAAGAAGAGAGGGGCGGGGTGGGGTGGCGACCGAGTGTCGGGGGCCTTATGGGGCACCCATAGCGTTTTTAAGAATAATTTTGTGATCCTGTGTTCCTGTGTTGTCAACACCACAAGCACTATTTATTGCCCTATGTTTCTCAACAAGCGAACGTATTCTTTTCTATCTCTAGAATAGTTTGTTTTTTAAAATATATGCTAATAGAAATTTAAAGGCGTCCTTGAAGAAGAATCTTTTTCTCCGTTTACTATCAACTAATACTGAT
>NW_004797820.1:298135-299295 GCF_000002075.1 Aplysia californica
AGACAGACAGACAGACAGAGACAGAGACAGAGGGGGAGAGAGAGACAGAGAGAGAGAGACAGACAGACAGACAGACAGACAGAGACAGAGACAGAGACAGAGGGGGAGAGAGAGACAGAGAGAGAAAGGAAGAGAGTAACCTACCGTAGGCCTATTTAATGTATTCATGGGTCAAAGTCAAAGGTTCAGTCAATCGTAGCCCGGTTTACGCCCTACGTGTAGTCGCATGTGTGTGTATGTCTAGATCTAATATCTAGATCATTTTTTTTTTAATCATGAAAGTATTGAAAGTAGATTTCTTCTGCAGTGGATTTAGTGCGCACGCAGAAGTGCGCCGAAGGACATTTTGTGTTCAGTGTGTTCGTGTGTAGATCTATGTCTAGATCTAATATCTAATCTAGATCAAGATAAAGAGTCATGAAAGTATTGAAAGTAGATTTCTCCTGCAGTGGATTTAGCGCGCACGCCAAAGGACAAGGATATTTTGTGATACCCTATTGAATATTGAACGTGGATTTTTCTTGCTGTGCATCATAGATTCTAAGATCTAGATTTAGATCTAGGCTAGATCTGTATGTGAATCTTAGATCGAGATCAAGAAGGATGAAAATATTGAACATGGATTTTTTCCTGCTGTTAATAGATCTAGAGTCTAGAACTAGGCTGTCGGTAAATCTAGATCGAGATCAAGAATCATGAAAGTATTCTTGAAAGTGGATTTTTCCTGCTGTGAATAGATCTAGAAATCTGCGCCATCTGTGGCGCCTGTCGGTTGTTAAAAATATGGATTTCTAAACTTAGATCTATCTATGGGCCAAGGCTCCTTCTTTCAATAATTTGTGGCCTTTGTCTTTGCTAGATCTAGAATCTAGATTAGATTCTTCTAGAAAGCAACAATTGGCATGTAGGCCCAACTCTTTTTTTTGAAAGTGATTGAGCTGGAACTTTAGGAGAAAATGCCACGCCTTCGAAGAGGGGGAAGAAGTCTTACCCATAGAGGTAGTCAAGAGGGGGTGCTACATGGATAAGTTCAAGGTAAAATATTTATGTTTTGTTTCTTCCCTGTTTTCAGTCTTTTTCTTCTTCTTAACTTTCCTAATACTGCTTCATTATTATTCCGTTCGTAGAACGGGTGCTTTTACTAGTAATAAAAATAATAA
>NW_004797820.1:300409-301540 GCF_000002075.1 Aplysia californica
GAATAGCACCTCCTTGAGTGCGCAGATCGACTGCTTTTCATCAGCAGTTCGGGTTCGTTCAGTGCGGAGTTTTAGGTATATTTTAATGACCTCTCGTCTTTCATTCTAAAGTCAAATTAAACGAACGAAACAATCACCCTTTCCTCCGGAAGAGATTTTTTATCAGCGTAACCATTTTTTTAAAAGCGTTCTTCCTAAATGTATTCAAAAACTTGCTAGTTTCACTTTGATTTTTTAAAACTTAAGTAGGGTAACTCTGTTCGCAAAGGGTGCGCATTTGCGAAGAGGGCGCCACCGAATTTTGAGGACACTTTTTTAATCGGCTCAAAGAGAGAAGTGGCCCCTTTTGTTATGTAGACTCTTTGCTAAAACTAAGCGCTGGTGTCAGTGGATAAGAATGACCGATGCATGTCATTATTTTAGAGAGTGCGGTCAAAAATTCGTGGCGCAATCTATCTTCAAATATATTTTAAACAGGTGAATCACCGTCACCCATACTTTGCACAGCAGTTTTGTATCAGTTTGTCTTAACATAATCATATTTTTCCACAACAATTGAGGCTAGATTTTAAAATTTGTCTTCACAATATAAAACGCTATAAATATCCGTCACGTGGAAAATGGGATTGTTCACAGCACTTCCCGCTTCTCGCACACATTTTGAATACCCATATGGCTTACGTCACAGGTCACCAATGACACTTTTTAGAGGCAAAACTTGTTACAAGAAATTAATCTTATAGTGAACTCACCTTTTGCACAAAAGGTTCTCAAAACATGCGTTCAATAAGCATAAAGTCGCGATTAGAAAACATTGACAGACTTGTTTTTAAAAGCGATATTGCCCGAGCTGTAAGCTTGTCAAAAGCTGTAGAAGCCATCGATTTTGATTTTTTATTAGTATTTATTAAGGAATTTTAAAGAAAAAATTCTCATCAGTTAAGACAAATTAATTAGAATAACTTATTGTGCAAACATTGGAGAATCTATGTTCAATAGCTAAGGAGATGTTTGACGATAAGTTACGCCACGAATTTTTTACTACGCAATAGGAAAGCATTTTAAGTAAGAGGTGTAAAGTTTTGACCACTTTTGTTGACCGTCCATGTGATCCGTGATCCCACTGGGGCG
>NW_004797820.1:303829-322784 GCF_000002075.1 Aplysia californica
CATCATCATCATCATCATCATCATCATCATCATCATCATCATCATCATCATCATCAGAGCTTCATTGGAGCTTAAGATGGTATAAGAACTTTGTAAATGAAGAGCTCAGCCCATGTTGCCGAAGATGCGGCCATGAAAAGGAGGATGTCAAACATATGTTTGAAAGTCCAAGAACAATGGCAATTCGAAAGGAGTTATTTGGACGAGTGGAGGTGCCGGTAAAAACATTGACAATGGAGCCGAAAAAGAGCCTCGCTCTCGCTCGAAGATTTCTTTGTGGAGTCCGCCAGGCCCGTTAAGTTAACAACAAAAAATCATCATCATCATCACCATCCCCATCTTCATCTTCATCATCTAGAGCTACATGTCTACATGTCACTATGAGTGTGTTTCTATTGTACTTAGCTGACATTCCGGATGTAAACGGGCCGGAAACTTCCATTAAGTAGGCCTACTCGCCCGCCTCCCACACTGGTTCTCATTGTACTCTAGGTGACGAACTCTTATTTAAGTATGGTGCTTAAGTAACCACTGCCCCAATGAACAATAGAATTATATAGGCTTAAGTGAGGGTGGGGTGGCGCAGCGGTTAGTGCGCTCGTCTCCGAAGCGGAAAGTCCGCGTTCGAGCCTCGGTGCGGACGCGGATTTTTTTCGCCCCCTCCTGCCCACCCAGCAGTAATGGGTACCTGACTTCGAGTTGGGGAAGTAAAGGCGGCGTGGAAAAGAACTGGCCACCCTACCACAATATGCCCAAGGCCCAGGAAGTTGTCTCACTAACAAGGCAATCCCCAATGTCCGGATCGGATGCGGGGACAACTTTACTATTGAACTCCTCGTTCAATTCTTTGAGCTTGTGTAAGAAGTGGGACCTCAAACGTCAATCTCCAACAGGACCGATTGCTATGGATATTATAACATATGTCTATGGTCGTGCGTAAACTGATCGCCAAGGGCAGTGAACTGACGACACTCCTACTTCGTGGCTTATGAAATGGTTGAGTTTTTGAAGTGGGGAAATTTTCCCAGGGATAGAGCTTCATGTCAACCGGCCTAGACCTTCATGCGAATAAATCAAGAGCCACTAATGAAAGAGTCAAGAAGTTTTGCTTTACTAACGATACACGTAGGTCTGCATCCGTTTTGTGTTGACCATTTGCGACCTTCGTGTCCTTTTGACATTTCTCTGGAAATCAGATTTCCCTGGGACGATTGTTAGCTCTTAAACTACTTTCATACTTCGGTAGGAAGACAGCTTTCGTAGGACAAAGTACCCCCCCCCCCTCCCTTTCCCCTCTCTTCCTCGCTGTTTACTTTGTTCATATCATAATAATATTAATATTATCATCATGCTGTCATATATATATACTTTTACTTTTTCATCCTCTGCTGCGTCGGGGGGGGGGGGGGGGGGATGCAGTTTTCTATGGTAGGCCAGCTCCGCAGCTCTTTCAGTTGTGTTATTATGTTTTCTCGGGATTTCCTTGACACCTTCGATCCACCGTTTGCGTGGCCTTCCTCTTCCTTTATAACCTGAGTGCTTGGTGTTGTAGGCTCTCGAGGCTGGTTGGCCAGGTGACATACGTAACAGGTTGCGAAACCATTTTATTCTCTGTCTTTCTATGTAATGCAGGCAGGACTCAATGCCGATAGCTGCTCCTACTTCTTCCTTTTTCTGCCTGTCTTGTCTTGTGATGCTAAGGGATTTACGGAGACATTTCATTTCGCAAGCGGTGATTTTGCTTTCATGGGTTTTACTTAATGTCCAGGTCTGGCACTGGTAGCATAATGTTGGTAGGAATATTGAGGTGATAAACTGTCTCTTTGTATCCATAGAGGGGTGCGAGCTGGTAGGTGACAGAGTTGGCTTTTTGGGTTCGCATTTCTCAAGATATATAAACTCCTTCCCCAGTTTCAGTTGTTTACTATTGACAGGAGGGTGCGGTGGAGGGGCGGTTAGTGCACTCGTCTCCAAAGCGAAAAGTCCGGGTTTGAGCCTTGGTTCGGACACGGATTATTTTCGCCCCCTCCTGCCCACCCAGCAGTAATGGGTACCTGACTTCGAGTTGGGGAAGTAAAGGCGGCGTGGAAAGGAACTGGCCACCCTACCACAATATGCCCAAGGCCCAGGAAGTTGTCTCACTAACAAAGCAATCCCCAATGTCCGGATCGGATGCGGGAACAACTTTACTTTACTATTGACAATAAGTTGAGGGGACAACGATTTCGGCTCACTTTCAAAACTTCTGTTTTGGGTTTTTTTGTTCTTATTTTCATGTTAAAATTTGCGCAGCTGTTGTTCAATTCGGTAGTGTGATTTTGGAGGCTTTGTCGGTTTGGGTGAATAAGACCTTGGTCGTCTGCGAATAGAGGTTCATTTAGGCTTTCTGGGTTTTGGTTTGCGTCTTGTGTTATTGTGTCCATATATATTATAAACAGGGGGGGGTGGGAGAGAACGCATCCCTGTCGTACTCCAGATCTTACTTTGAACCTGTCTATATTGCCTTCCTTCGTTCTTTTGCTGTTGGTATAAAAAGATAAGACATTATCTAACATTTGTCCTTTGACGCCATACCTTTCGAGTGTCTTCCAGAGTTTTGCATAGTTTACTCTGTCAAAAGCCTTCTCCTGGTCTATAAAGACGATGTTGGAGTCTTTGTTGTGTTCGTTTGTTTTCTCGCATATCTGTCTTAATGCAAATACAACACCCGTGCATCCTCTTCCCTTTCGGAATCCAAACTGAGCTTCGCTCAGATTTCTCTCTACAATAGGTCTTATCCGCTATTCTAGTATCTTTGCGTATATTTTCCCTACGTGATTTAATAAAGAGATGTCTCTGTACATTGTGCAGTCCCGTTTGTTGCCTTTCTTTTTCCATAGTGGAACCACTATGGCTTTCTGTCAGTCTTCTGGGCATTCCCTTTGTTCACAGGCTCTATTGAAAATCCGCCTGAGCCACAGTACGCTGGTGTTTCCACAAGCTCTTAACGCTTCCACTGTGATGCTATCTGGTCCTGGGATTTTGTTCTTGGGGCTGGTTTTGGGTGCCTTTTCGATTTCATTGGGAAGTATTGGTGGTTCTGTATGTTCACCGTATGATGGTTGGAACTCTTCTTGTTGTCCGTGTCAAGCGTCTGGGTTGAGTAGTTCTTGGAAGTAATTTTCCCATCTTTTCTTAATGGCATGCTTGCTGAGAATGGCTTTACCATTTAATATGGTCACTCAGGTCTTGGAAATAATTATGATTGTCCATCTTCCTCTGTACAGCTGTCGTTACATGGTGCCTATGTTTCAGTGTGTCATGTAAGGGAAATAATTAGTATACCTGCTCTTATTTCATTCCCTTAGCAGGACATTTGTTTTTACGTTGTTCCCCCCTTTGTAGAAGCACTTCCACGTTGTTTATGTCATTTTCATTACCATAATATGTCATGTTTGTATTGTATATCTTTGCAAACGGGTACCATTCGGCTGGTGTTGTATTATACTATGTGAGAATGACTGAGACGTACGAGTGTCAATTATTAATGAAGGCATGCACTCTATAAAATGTAAATACTGTGTTGTGTAGATATTGTTCCTTTTACATATTGATCATAAATAAATTGTTTGGTTATGTGCGACCCAAGACGAGACCCCTGAGTTCCTGAGTGAAGTTCAAGTTTGCTGTTACAAGTTTCCAGTTACAAGTTACATAGATATAACAGGGTGTACTGTACGGTGTTGTTTTGCCACCTTCTATGAGGTTTATGCTCACTATTCTCTCTGGGATCTGAATGATTTCATAGATTGTATCCATTGTTGATGGGTGTAAGATGAAAGCTACAGCATGTTTGGCTCTCTCTTTTTCAGGTGTTCCGCTCCAGATCAGGAAGTAGCCTTTATGGGTCAGCTTGCTGTGGTTGCCTCTCTTCCTTATACATGTATCTGACGAGATCATGATTGCTATTTTCTTTCTTTCCATGAAATTAACTATTTCTGGTTCTTTGTCTCCAAGTTATAGTATATTACATTTTATATAATACTAGCTAGGCCCACTTTCGATGAAAGGAATGATCGATGCATTAACATCAACTGAAAATCATTGGCTTCTCTACTGGCATACAGCAATAAATCTTGAGAGAAAAATGACACATGTCATGTGTTTCCAAGTTGCCAAATATATAATAGATGTATAGATTGATTCTCTCTCTATCCCGCTTTTGTGGTTGTACACTCCATAATTTCAAAGGTGTGAACAGTGCGCACGGCTAGTGAATGGAAATCTCACTTGTTTACAATGGTATCTTAGAAGACGGATTTCCTCAAGATTAGATCTAAACGAAACTAATGAAAAACTGAAAATTCAATCACATTGACTTCAGGCTCATCATCGAAACTGTGGACCCTTTAAATGATTTTAAACCACCATTAATTTTGTCAAATTCGAAAGTTAAGTGGTTCGGAAGTTTTTGGCGGCGGAAGTGACGAATTTTCACATTATAATATGCATAGATTATATTATATATATATTATATTTAATATTATATGTAATATGTGTTTATTTATTAAATGTATATGTATGTTTGCGCGCGCGTTTGTGTGTGTGTGTGTGTGTGTGTGTGTGTGTGTGTGTGTGTGTGTGTGTGTGTGTGTGTGTGTGTGTGTGTGTGTAATTACTTTCTATTATGTATAGTATTATGTGATTATCAAGGACTACTATACTCAAGGACGTGCACAGTCGGATTCCTGACTTGGCTAGCGAAGGCCATCGAGTCAAACACTCTGGATTTTCCCATTCTGACCCAGTGCCTTATCTTTAGCTTTGACGCGTTCGTAGGAATCGGGAACTATTTATCGCCTTTGAAGTAGAATGAATCATATCTGTAAAATTCGTTGATCTTAATAAAAATGATGCAGAAATGAATCAGATATTGAAAGGTGTCAATATTTTTTATTTTTTATTAAGATTCCAAGCAAAGAAATGTAAGCATAATTATGG
Source organism: Aplysia californica (assembly GCF_000002075.1). Lineage (NCBI taxonomy): Eukaryota > Metazoa > Mollusca > Gastropoda > Aplysiida > Aplysiidae > Aplysia > Aplysia californica. The sequence continues at coordinate 308,810 of NW_004797820.1, forward strand.
ACACCATTTATCCGCGTAAGCGCATCCTTCCGGAAAGAAGTACAGTGATCAATGTTCACGATTCAAATGTTGTTCCTCTCCTCATGTTTCTCGGAGTGTTTTTGTTAATTCTGTGGATTATTGTGAATTAATCGGCCCGTCTATGCTCAAGAATAGTTTGATTTCACCATGCCGAATAAACGTGGGGTTGTAAACTGCAAAGGTAACTACAATAAAGACAATAAATGTCGAGTCTTCAAGGTACCAAAAGAAGGACTTGAGAGACAAAGATGGCTTTCTGTTTTACCCCCTCGTGAAAACTTCTCTCTAGATCCAGACAAATTCTTTATCAGTGAAAGGCATTGGCCATCAGATTATCCTGTGATTAAATTACCTGGAGGATACACTCGACCAGTAGATCCGCCGAGTTTATTTGATGTTCCCTCGTCTTGCCTACCAACGCCAAAACCACCCCCTCGTCCACCCAAACAAGAAGATCAGCAACTCCGTCATTTCATGAAAAAAGAAAAAATCTGTAGCCTTTCAGAATTTTCTCCAGAAAAGGAACTCCACAAGAAATATGACAATTTAATTCTTTCAAGAACAGAGGACAGATTTGTTTGCCATGTTCATGACTGAGCATTGTGAAGAGTGTGTTTTATCAGTAGTTGTTGAGAATAAACCAACATTGTGCTCCCCTCTTACACTCACCGCATTCAAGAAAGGATCCAGGGTTCCCTTGGGAAAAATATTAAATCCAAATAACGGATTGAATTCCTACACCCAATTTTTTGAGTGTGTGCACGTCGCCATAAACTATAAAGTTCCTCTGGATGTTGTGCTTGAGAGAGTTGTGGAAGTATTGGAACAATCACGTTGCACAGAACTTGAAGACCCAAAGGTAAGATCCTAGTATACTGGACCAGTAGTGTAGGATTAAGTTTTAACAAATAATTTTAAAAAATAATGTCGATCCTTGCTTTGCAGTAGGCCTACATATAATCCAGTGGTTTATTTTAAAAAAAGATTATTTTTTCATTTTCCTACCGATAAAATCTCGTACCTAGACAGTTGATGTTTACAATTTCAATTAGTAAATCTAGATCTAATCAACAAATTTTGAAGGACTGGAGTAAACTAAGGTAAAGTTAAGATCTTGATTTCTTGTAATTTGTAATTGCCTAGTGGTCCAGTAAACTAGAATCTTTCTATTATTTTGTTCTTTTATTCAGGAAAAGAAAAGGGAAAGAAAGCTAGACTTTATAACTCATCAGCTGAAACTGTTGACTCACAAACAATTTTTTGTAAATGATTACTGTTTCGCTATCGAATCGTTTCCCCGCTGCAGTTATGAACAACTAAGAGACATTTTGGTCTTGCCAAGCACAAGAAAAATAAAACCACGCGACTTACATATGCCTCTGTCAACCCGTCAAAACTACAACTTCAAAATGTGCAACATGTATTAAGAATTTTCAATGAAAAGGTTATTGCTGGGCTGGCACTGCAAGGGTGTTATGCCACTGCAGAGTTCGTTCAGTTTGTTCTAAACTGGTGGTATACTGTAAATGCCAAGGGACAGGACATTCGTATGAAGGATCCACACAGAGCTGCTCAGGTGTTAGCGTCTGATAGTTTGGACACGTATGCCAAGAAGTTTGAAGAATCAATGTCAGGACAGGGAGTGTCTCGAAAAAAATGCCTCACCCACGACACCAAGAAAGCTCTGGTACAAACCATGCGTGGACTCAGTGCCGTGACAAAACACTTATTGTCATCAGGATTTCAATATGTGCTGCTGCGTGAGATACAGAGCGATCGCATTGAAGGCGAATTTTCCGTTTACAGGCAGTCCACCGTAGATGTTATCTCGGCATGCAAGAAGCGCCTCGCTAGGCATGCAGCATCTTTTCTCGAGAGTATTGATGTCATAGCTGATGATTCCCCATCAACCTCTGACAAACATCTGTGCTGTGGGCCTTTGGTTGCTGCTGATAGAGAAGCCATTGAGAGTAGCTTCTCAGATGTTACTCTGACTGCCAACGAAGAAAGCTGCTGTGTCTATGTAGCAGGATGGCTGGAGCGAAATGTATAGATGACAACACCTACAGCGAGGATGAGCCTTTCGTCTCCACAGAAGTGAAGAACATTTTAGAGGAAGTGTCCAGAGGCTCCCTTAAAACCCCCCATATGTCTACGTATGACCTGACTAGGATTGGACTTTCCTTTGTAAAGAAAGCAAAAAATAGAGTTTGTTGTCGTCAGAGACTTGTTGGAATTCTATCAACCATGGGGGAATTTCACGACTTCGACATCGTTCAGTCCTAGAAACTGCTCCGTCATCTGGCAAATGTCTTACTCCGCGGTCTGCACAATCTAGAGAAGGATCAGCAAAAGAATGCAGCCCTGCTACAGACATCCACCAAGAAGGCACGTATGGCGGATTGACTTGGTGAGTAAGCCTAATTCTTGTTGTTGTATTCGTTAACATTTTTTAAATGCCCTTCATACTAATATTTCTGCATGACATAATACAAATATAGAAATAACATGTATTACTATGCTACGATATTGCGTTCAACAACATTACATGTTTTAGCTTTCTCACACTCAATATGAAATGTATCTTATGCCTAGTGATAAGTTGGACATGTTTATATGATGGCCTTCGCTAGCCAAGTCAGGAATCCGACGGTGCACGTCCTTGAGTATAGTAGTCCTTGGTGATTATACATAATACATTGTCATGTATTGTATAATATATATCTCTTTCTTCTCTCTCTCTCTCTCTCTCTCTCTCTCTCTCTCTCTCTCTCTCTCTCTCTCTCTCTCTCTCTCTCTCTCTCTCTCTCTCTGTATGTGTGTATGTGTGGGGGGGGGGGGGTGTATGTGTGTTAAAGCAGCCTGAATATAGGTCTATATAAGAACACGTGTATATGTCTACAGAGTAAAAACACCAGTGAACCCCTATTGTTTCTCAGAGCGCCTGCACATCGACCCAGTGCTTTTTGAACGTTAATTAAAGTTTATTTACTTAAAACTTTTTAAAAAATGTTTGTCAGCATTTACGCTCTTGTTTAATGTCCAGCTGAAAAAAAAGTGACCTCCCAGTGAAAGAACCGCCCCTGCATATTATATTATTTATATACCCACACAAATATAGGGGGCTCTCGTGACCTAGAGGTTAAGGTGTTCCCCTCTCATCCAAAGGTCCCTGGTTCGAATCCGGGTAGCGACGGAAAAATTTTCTTCTCTAAAAGTGTCTCCTTCCACCTTCTTTCCTGCTCTGCAATGTTCTGTCGTCTGCTTTCGTCTCCAGTTTGTGGTCCCCTCACCTCTTTTGCCCGCTTCTCTGGTAGGGCTGGGCAATAAGTCGCTTTAGCAAAATCAGGATAATAATAATATGTTACGTTAGTGCATCTCTTTGGCAAATAATATGATATGGATCGTTTCGGCAAATGGGTTAGAATCACTTTGATAAACGGGTTAGCACTACTTCAACAAATAGGTGCACCCACTTCGGCAAACAGGTCAGGAAAGAGAGTTAAGAGTCTGATTTGGATAATGATTCATTGAAAATTATCCGGTTATCCTTATAGATTTTCCGGATTTTGCCCACCTCTATTCTCTGGACTCCTGACTCTTTCTGCAGCCTTTCTCTTACTGCTGTCTTTCAGCCACACCCATGATCCTTTGGTAGGAAAGATCTAAACCTAGCCTTCTCCGACAAGCTTGAAAAATCTTGTAGGTCCCGTGTGCAAGTTGCGCACGTTGAAGACCCCTTGGTGATCTAAAATCGGCCGCCACCCGGGCAAAATTTCCTACCAACTGAAAATGTTTAATGTGTCCCGCGCTCATCATATGACCTTATACAGTCGCGAGCGCCGTAAAACACTTATCAAAAAAATAAATATATAAATAAACAAATAAGAAAAGAAAATATAATATAATACAATATTATGTGTGTGTATGTTTTTAAGTGTGTGTGTGTGTGTGAGTGTGTGAGTGTGTGTGTGTGTGTGTGTGTGTGTGTGTGTGTGTGTGTGTGTGTGTGTGTGTGTGTGTGTGTGTGTGTGTGTGTGTGTGTGTGTGTGCTTGTGCGTTTGTCTTGAATTCCAATAAATAAAAAAACGAGTAATGCATTGCATTTGAAACGACTTTATTATTTGATTTATTTTATTCGGGTGCACTGCAGTTTATTTTACCAGGTGTTTTTTGGGTTGTTGGGTTTTTTTAAATTGATATAATTTTATTCCCAATTGTTTATGTTGGTATTGCAAGTTTATTATTGGATTTTATTTTTTTTTAAACATTCCTAACAGCAATAGTTATCTTCCCTGTGTCATTGTATTCTTCACATTAATTTAGAACACCTCTACATGTAGTACAAAGATCTCTTTGAAACTTTCAGTATTTCTCAAAAAATCATTTTCACAGACTACTATGCAAAACGTACAGATCGTACTAACATAACAAGTAAATTTCATCTTTGGAAAATGGTGGCACAGAGTTCTGCACGTCGTATGGATACGATAGTAAAACTACACGACGAACGGACAGGGTTAAAAGGAACGTCATTCAAGCAATTTTGTATTGCCTCTTGGAGTTCTTTGCCACTTCGTGACTTCGGGCCAATATTTGCCACACATAAACATGCCCTGTTCGTCACAGATTCGATGAGCACCAAAGAAAAAATCAGGAGTAGGTGGCTCTACATTGACTGGGGAGCTTCCATTGCAAATAGCCACCTCCGAAGAATAACATGGGTGTTCTGCCCTGGTCATGCCGGGATGCACGGAAATGAGCGTGCTGATGAAGTTGCCTGTAAGAAGCACCCAATGGCTGTATCATGCTTGACCCACCAATGGCGATTGCCAGATGCAAGGAGAGCCTTCACGTCCAAGAGGAGACAGACTCCCACACACTCAGCACAATAAAAGAAAAACATGTGCGGTGCACAGGGAAGAACAGTTTGCTCCGAGGAGTGGTCAGGCGTGTCTCAAACCAGCTCCTCATGGAGACAATTAGCAGGAAGACCCTGGGGTGGACGCTGGAAAGGAGAGATAAGCAGCTATGGACATGTGCCGCTTGCTATGATTCTAGCTCTGGTTCCAAGTAAATTCAAGTAAATTTGCCACATGACTGAAAGAAGCCCATATTATGTGGGCCTCTCACTATTAAAAGTAAAAGCAAATATGAGGCGACAAAATCATGGGTGTAGTACGTGTCTCATCCCTCAAAAGCCGATTTTGTTTACATCGTGAAATTCAGTCAGCCTTTTCTCTCCTGCGTGCTTTTAAAAGTCGTTTATAGGTATTTTAGAGCTCGAGTTATCGGCGTCACTTCTCACCGCTCCTCGTAGGCCGATGAACGAAAAGCAGTCGATCTGCGCGCGCAAGGGGTGCGATTCCTGTTCTTATTTGTCTTAGTAGAGGTTTTACGGCGCGCGCTCGCAACTGCATAAGGTCATATGAGAGCCAAGAGGTGGATGTCAACAGAGAGTCCTAAGGGAATCAGACTTACTCTGCTCACCTCTCTAGCTTCAACTGCACAAAGTCTGCTCGACTATCAAAGCACCCTGGAAATAGTGGGTCACAAGAGTGTGACAAAATTACAAAAGAAGTAGAGGAAAAATGACAATAGTAAGGATTAGGGGGGAAAAAGCAGCAGTTCCCTGTTGTAGATCAGGCACAGTTATGAGCGTGACATTGATGAATCAGCCCATTTACAATTCTACTGTGCATGAACGAGAAATGTCCCCCCTTTGGGAACGGCCTAGAGACACTACAGTCAGTGGCACCGCCGCGGGGGATATTCCTGATCTTCTTCTGGAGAAACAAAAGATATCTTTAAAACAAAGACTGCATGTGTTCTGCGCTATTTTGCTGCGCGTTTTAACGATCGTATAAGTGCACGGTAATCTTATAATTGTGTTAATATTTTATATTTTGGAATTTTTTTTTCTTCAAAAATTCAATTCCATTTATATTCTTTTACTCTCACATCAAGGAACATTCACAGGTATTTTCAAACGTGTAAAATGTGAACACTAAAATTAAAATTAAAATTAACATATTATGAAACTGAAGAGATCACAAGAATGATACAATGCCAGGTATCAAACTCACAGTTCACAAAGTACATTAAATTATTTATTTTTTAAATTATTTTTAAAATTCATTTCCATCCTTATTCTTTTACTTACATCAAGGAACATTCGCATATATTTTCAAAAGTGTAAAAGTGTGAAAATTAAAATTAGAATTAAAGTTAAGATTAACGTATGGAACTAAAGAGCTCACAAGAATGATACAATGCCACGTATCAAACTCAAAATTCACAATATTAATTTATTCTATATTTTTTTAATACATGTAAAAAAACTATTCATTTCCGTCCATCTTTATTCTTTTATTCACCTCAAGGAACATTCACATATATTTTCAAAAGTGCAAAAATATTGAAATTAAAATTATAATTTTAATTGACATTTGAAACTGAAGAGCTCACAAGAATGATACACGGAACCTCCGAGATTTTTCGCTCTTATCCGAGAAGGCTAGATGTAGATCTTTCCTTCCAGAAGATCAGGAGTGTGGCTGAAAGACAGCAGCAAAAAGGAGCCAAGGAGTAGGAGTTGAAAAGCTGCAGAAAGAGTCAGGAGCCCAGAGGAGGGGGGCAACGGAGGGTGGGGACAGAAAGTGGAGACGAAAGCAGACGACAGAACATTGTTAGAGAGCAGAAAAGGAGGTGAAGAAAGGAGACAACTTTAGAGAAGAACATTTTCCCGTCGGTACCCGGATTCGAACCCAGGTCCTTTGAATGAGAGGCCAACACCTTATCCTCTAGGCCACAGGAGCCCCCGTGTGCAGTTATGAATCTCCTGATAGCTATATTATAATGCATGATGCTATGATTGGCAGATAGGAGGTAAATTATTAATTGCAAAGATGCTTTCAATATCTCTTAAAATATGTTTTATTACTAAGTTGAATTTCTTGAAAATAGCATATACATGTTAATAGGTTTAGGCCTATGGCTTCTTAAAAGACGGGATTTCCCAAGATTAGATCTAAACGAAACTAATGAAAAACTGAAAATTAAACTACAGTAATTTCCGACTTCTCAATAAAAATGTGCACCCTTTAAAAGATCCTGAATTAATTTTGTTAAATGTGAAAGTTAAGTGGTTCAGAAGTTTAAGGCAGCCAAAGTGACGAACTTAAAAAAATATAGTATAATATAGGTATAGAGATTATATTAATTATCGCAAAGAAAGTGTTATGTCACACCACTTGCGATATGGATACACAAATCAAGACAGCAGAACTAACAATAGTGAGAAGTCAAAAGAGTGCCTGTATTAAGGCTGCAAAACTGAAGATAGCGAGGTGTCAAATATCACAAAAATAATAAGAAAAGATAAGTCAGGCTAGCCAGTGTCCAGGCTAAAGCAAACACTAAGAACAGACCTGTGTCCAGGTGTTTGGAGAAAACAAGGCGTAAGCCTTTGTTCCTTGTCATAATATTGACGCCATCTTGGGGATCACTGCTTTTGTAGTCACTGCTACTTTTGTTTACAGTGCTCGCCAGTTTCTTTCCATTCCAGCACATTTCACCTTGATTCTTGTTCTTCTCTCTTGACTCGCTCTCTTCCTCGTTAGCTGTCTTGATAGTTCTTGTCTTTTCGTTGAAAACCGCTACGCTCGACTGGTTGTTGTTGTTGTTTAGTGTGTTGCTAAAGATTTTTGGTTTTACCCATTGGTTTGAAGTCTCTGATACTTGATAGCTTGGGGGTTCTTCAAGAGGAGGAAGACTCTCGTCGTTTCTGAAGTTTATATTGCTTTTTTCAGTATGGATTAATTCTGTCGATATTTTGGAAGGGCTTCTACTTGGAATTTGGTCAGGCTCGACACTCCTTTCGTTATCCAAACCAATAATGCTCGAAGCTCTTTCAAGGCATTCATCATCACTTGGAAAGACTTTGCTCGACGTCTTCCCTCTCCAAAACAAAGCCGTATCACCAGCCCCGTCGCCATTTTTCTTTTTCTTCTCGGACTGCGCATGCGCAGAGGACAACTCGTTCCCGCCTTTCAGTTTGGTGAGACTTTGCAGAACTTTGACAATCATGCCGTGCTCGGCCTCTTGCCGTTCTCGCAAGTGATGGACAAAGACGGAGAAGACAGTGGCGACAACGCTGAGGATGCTGATGATCGTGAGGGTGGTGAGGAACTGCGTGACGAGAGGTACGGACAAGGAGGTCGGGGGCAGGACGGAGGTGGTAGTGCTCATGAACACCATCATCGACAGAAGAACTGTGATAGAGTAGCTCACCTGTGAAGCGTAAAGGAGGAAGCCCTGAATTGAGTGACTTTTAGTGGTCGTTCATGACTGTTCATGATTGTCCATGATTATTCATGACTGCTCATGATTGCAGATGAATTGAGTCGCTGTTAAAGATTGTTATTGATTGTTAATGATTGTTCATGATAGCCCATGACTAATTATAAGAGAAATGAGTGACTGTTAATGATTGTTCATGATTGTTCCTAATTGTAAATGAAATGGGTCGCTGTTAATGAGTGTTATTGATTGTTCATGACTGTTCGTGATTGCTCATGATAGCTCATGAAAATGAGTTGCTGTTAATGATTGTTATTGATTGTTAATAATTGTTAATGATTGTTCGTGGCTGCTCAGGATTGTTCATGATTGCATGTGGCAGTTTATGAGTGTTAATGATTGAATGCTCCTGATGAAGCCTGCTAGGCGAAACTTTTGTCAATTTTGTGAATTCTACTAGATGCATAGAGGTCTACTTGCTTAATCGTATGATCTAAATCTCCTTAATAAAACTGTAGAGTTTGCAAGATTGATAGAGATTGCATTGAATGTAATTTCTTACGGAAGCCGCAAAATAGTAGATCTAGTATTATAGATTTCGGTTAACAATAAATAAGCACGAAAACGATCATTTGGAATGTTGGAGATACATGGCATTAGACAATCTGAGATTTGAGTCGTCCAAGGTTTGATGGGTTTTATCATATAACAGGCTTATTTTGTTTTAAAAACCTGACTCGGAACTTTTCATTGATTCTTCCATTTTTTGTGGACAAAAATAGGTCGAAATTGGAGGGAACATTGTGATCTTGTTTACCAAGGGTCCCTTCTTCATCTAAAACAGACTGTTCATGTTTAAGAATTTGGCGCAGAATATTTGAGCAAAAAAACCCCTTAAAACAACCAAATGTACTGTGGATACGTAAGGCGCTAAAATATCTATCTATCTATCTATCTATCTATCTATCTATCTATCTATCTATCTATCTATCTATCTATCTATCTATCTATCTATCTGTCTGTCTATCGGTTTGTCTGTCTGTGATTCTCTCTCTCTCTCTCTATCTATCTATCTATCTCTCTCTCTCTCTCTCTCTCTCTCTCTCTCTCTCTCTCTATCAATCTATCTATCTATCTATCTATCTATCTATCTATCTATCTATCTATCTCTCTCTGTGTCTGTCTGTCTCTCTCTCTGTGTCTGTCTGTCTCTCTCTCTCTGTGTGTCTGTCTGTCTCTCTCTCTCTCTCTGTCTCTCTCTCACACAAACACACACACACATAGCGAGGAACAGACAGACAGACGGACAAACAGACAGACAGAGAAAACACACAAACGCACAAATCAATCAACAGAAAGCTTCTTTCACCTTTTCCCCAGAGCTCGCCGGCAATATAAACACCAGAATGTTCAGGAAAGATAAGGCGCAAGTGGGGAACAGCAAGTTCAGGACAAAGAACGTGGGAAGTCTCTGGAATCTGATCATCAAAGACAGAGCACTCCTGTTCTGATCTTCCAGGAACATAAAGGAGGAAGTGAAAACGGTGGCACTCTGTAGTTCCCACTGGCCGTCGTTCAGCCAACTCGTGGAAATGATCGAGTCTCCTGCCGACGAGTTCAAATACACCTGATCAGCTGGGTAGCTGTTTAGAAGGATGAAGAAAGTGCACGCGTGTTGATCATTGGGAAACTTGGTCATGTCCAGCGTGCATGTAGTGTGTAACTGCGCTGGCGGAGTCCAGGTGACTTGGCCGTCGCTGTTCAATAAGACCGGAAATGCGTCATCTAAAGCCACCAAGTGCACCATTTCGTCAGACAAAGTGTTGCCTTGATTTATAGACGGCATCCAGATACTGGTTCAGAACAGAAAAAAAGACAAATAAAAAGATATAAGTATAAAATGCTTGAAATAAGATATTGTTATTCTAATGACTTCAAGAACACAATGGGAGAAAACTAAGTTACAATTGTTCGCTTTTAAGCACAAGGAGGCTACCCCGAAAAATGGTGTTTTGAGAAAATCGAAGGTAAAGTTTTGTCCCTTGTTCAGTTTCTTTAAAAGACTAGATCTTGCAGAGCTTTCTCTATAAAAAAAAACAAAAACAAATATACACACCAATGAAACCAAACTTCTCCTATAGGTAAGGCAATGCCCACTTTTGGTGTAGGTCAAGATTTTAGGAAACCCCCGAAATCTGGGTTGGCCCGCTTGGCCTTAAAAGAGACCAATTCTAGTCTCAAGTAGGCTATACCACGAACAACGCTTTGGATCAATCTCAAAACAGATTTGTAGTCGAAAATGATATATTTCATTAGCTCATCCACTATGGGGTTTTCTCCCCTTTTAGAAACATTATAATATAATGTTTGTGCTGAGCTTTAGAAAACGTAATATAGGGTGTATCTATAATTTGATCTCTCGTACTTTGACCAAAGAGAATCTTTGCTTTGACGATGGAGAAAGTGTCCTCCTCTATTATAGAGCTATCACTCGATTTTATTCAGCTTGGTATTTATTTTCTGCAAATAGGCTAAATTATAGGGAGATGAAATTATGGGAAAGTTTGTGATGCTGAAAACTCGGATAGCGAAATTGGCTATTGACAAAGCGCCACCCTAGAATTCTTAAGTTCTGTCTAACATTTTGGCCTTCTTGAGTTACTAAGACCATGAGGTCAGAAACCAAACGTTCTATCTACGCGCTATCAAAGTCGTAAAATTATTCGGGGTCGTTATCCAGATATTCAAAGAATTGCGTTCTCGAAAAAGCAGTTTGACATGTTGTGAAACTGAAAAACGTCTAATTTCTCTAAACTAGGTACTGTGCAGATAAAACTATGTAATTCTAAGGTAACAAAAGGAGGGATAACCTTCCTTTTATTAAGAGTTAATGAATTTGATAAGAAAGAAAGGCTGAAGTCTACAAGATAGTGAGAAGACAAAATCGGTGTGTGCAGTGTGCTCTACAGCCAAATTATAATGGTAGATCTACATGTATAATTTATTATTACATGTATTCTTTGTGGTTCACTCATTTCCTTCATACAGATTACCGACATCTATGATGTAGCCATTAGGCAAGGACTTCGCCGTCGCACGTAGAAGGCTTGAGTTCGACGCCTGCTGTGAGGGGAGATTTATTTATCGATTACATATTTCTGTCTTTGTGTTGGGACACTATCTCGTATTACAATATGTCACAACGCGGTGGAATCGGACGCTCGTGAATTTTGGGGCATGTGGAGTTATTGGTATCATCTGAAAGCTGATTTATCTGCTTTGTTTCCAATAAAATAGATATCCATCTATCCAGAATAGAACTCAAGATCTTTGTGTTTGAAGGAAGCGCGGTCGCCTGGTTTCAGTGGTGAAAGTAGCGAGAAAATGGCGGCCAAAGTTTGGTAGCTCCAATAGCTAAATAGTCCTTGAAAACAGTAAAATGACATATTTTTTGCCTTTAATCATTTTTAAAAAAGTAAAACTCACATAGAAATGGGTTTTTTTATATGAACATAAAAGAGGTTGAACCAAAAAATAAAAATTCTATTAAAAAAAGGTCCAAACTGGCTGGAAAATGCCTGTTTCTCCGATTTCTGTATTTTGACGAGCGCTTGATTTCAGCACGCTGCCTTTGTAATATTCTCTCTCTGCCCGGGTTGGCATTGACATCAAGGTCGCAGCCCGCCTCATAAAGATCAGACTTCTGTCGAAGGGAGCGTAAAAACTCCCACATGTGCTATACAGATGTCAGTTGTGCACGCCTGTTTGTCATTTCTGCTGTTTATTAGGTGGGTCAAATGAGCGTTCCTTTATTTAAGCATATTTGTTATTTTATTTACTGGTGTATTTTCTATTCATTCATACTTGTTTATTGTATATTCAGCTTGTCGAAGTGTTGGCTAACTCATTCAATCGTTAGTAGATCAGCCAAATCATTAAAATTTGATAACTGACTTACTTTGTAAGGAAAATTAATTTGCATACGGATAATATTATGACCTACACCACAGCTCACCAATGACACTTTTTTATAGTGGCCAAACTTGTTGCAAATGGTGAAAAATTGGTGAAATGGTATAGGTTTAACGCCCCTATCAACACTATTAGGTTATTTAAGAGGCAGGGCCTCCGAGTTTAACGTCCATCTCCGAAAGAACCGAGTCTAGTGGGAAATTCGTAAACTTGTTACAAGAAAGTAATTTTATATTGAACATAATTTTTTGCACTAAAGGTTCTCAAAATATGCGTTCAATAAGTTTAACGTCGTGATTAGAAAAACGTGACAGACTTGCTTTCAAAAGCCATATTGCCCCAGTTGTAAAACTTTTAAAATCTGTAGAAACCATCCACTGGGGGATTTTTTATTAGTATTTATTATGGAATTTTAGAGAACGCGTGTTTACAAAAATATAAATCTGTTCAGACAAATTGATACAAGTCATTGTGAAAAAGCTGGCGAGTCCATTTTCGATAGTTTAGGAAATATTTGACCATAGGTTGCATCACGAATTTTTTACCGCACTAACGAAGACTACATGCAACCATTTTATTTTTTTACATTGTACAGAAGCGTCCCAATCGAGCGGTAAGACGTTAGACTTGAGACGAATAAACAAACAAACAAACAAACAAACAAACAAACAAACAAACAAACAAACGATAGTTGGTTTCGAAAGATTCAAGGCCTCATCAAGCAGGACTTTGTTTTCTGAAGAAAAGGGCTTGACCCTTTTTCTGCTTATGAGCTACTCATGAGTACTTGGCAAACGTCATAGACACGGAAAATGAAAGTGGTCTACAATAAGTGTCTGACCTCTCTGGTCTGACCTTACTAACAACAGGCCCGGTTACACGTAACGATAAATTGTACAAAAACTGGACGGTCTAGCGATCATACGATAAATCGTAAGGTGTAACCACAAAATTGCACAAAATTTGGACGATTGAACGATGATTTGGAAACTCGGTCGAGAAATCAAGCGCTGTTTGATATTTTCCGTGCGATCACGGTCAAGTCAAACTTGAGTGAGACGCGCTGTGATGTAGATTCACTATGAAATTTGCCACCCCGCAGAACTAAACTCAGAACTCAATTTTTTTTAAAATAATTATCATAGGTAAAAACTGATTTCATATTCGGAATCAGCGTCTCAAAATAAGCAAAGTTCCTCGCGAAAAACCTGATTTGGGGCGTTATTATAAATATTTTAGCAATTTTATTATTTAGTTAATCGTTAAGGGTGAAGCTGTGCATCAAGGTCGCTCGGTGCGTTGCACGGTAGGCCTACAGTATGGCCACCTTTTTCTAAAGACACTGTTCTGCTAAATCAAAATGTACAGGGGAAAGGGGGGGGGGGGAGCACTCGTGAATTAGAGGTACAGTGTTCGGCTGTTCGCCTTTCATTCATTTGGTCCAGAGCTCGAAACCTTCACATAGAGAGCAGGCAAATTGCTGTCGTCGCAAAGAGACATGGTGGCTTCATGACGAGGAATCTCCTCAGTCGATAGAAAACTGAACGATAGATTAGAACGTGTAAACAGACAACACGGTTCGATGAAACGGACAGTTATCTCATACGACGAATCTGATACTATTTATCGTTGTGTGTAACCGGGGCTGAACGGCAGAGTTGTATAAGATTCCCCAGAGGGG
>NW_004797820.1:323914-325060 GCF_000002075.1 Aplysia californica
TTGTTGTTGTTGTTGTTGTTGTTGTTGTTGTTGTTGTTGTTGTTGTTGTTGTTTTTGTTGTTGTTGTTGTTATTGTTGTCGTTTGCTTTGTTTCCAAACCACCTCTACGTGACTTAATTAGACTCTTTATTGTTCTGATCCCCTTCGTTTGTAGCCTGGGCACATATAGTGTTATGTAGTGCAGGATTATGAATACCTCATAACCTAAGAATCACAAAGTTCTTTCTGCTCAGTATATGTAGATCTACCAAATTTTGAGGAAATTTGACGTAAACAAATTGAGCTTCACAAAACGTCAAGCTTTTTCGAATGCAATTCTTTGAGTATCTTGATGACGACTCAGAATAGTCTTACGATTTTGATAGCGCAGATAGAACATTATCTGGTGTCTGATCTCATGGCCATAGTAACTTTACAAAAGGATTTAAAATGTCAGACAGAACTTTGTAATTCTAAGGCAGCTATATGACATAAATCATGACTAACGTTGGGGTAGAATAATATCTTTAACTTTAAATGTATTTTTATCAGATACTCCCAAGATACTCCGAAGATACTCCCAAGATACTCCCCCCCCCCCCCCCCCCAGGGGTCATTTGAAAAAAAAATGTGCAGTCGTAGTTTCTAAAACGCATCAATGTCTCCACGCCGTTTTAACTCAAAAACGACCACACGGGTCAGATAAAATTTGTAATACCGGGTGCCCATTGCGGGTTGGGTCCGGTCGGGTCGATCACCCGACTCGTTGCCTGAAAACTAAGGCGTTTGTTTTTTAGATGACTAGTCGGGTGCGATGAGCTTGTGCCACGATAGCCGCTTTGCGCCCTCAATCTGGCTAGCAAACCGACCCGACCCGACCAGATTCCCCCAATGGCTAAAGCGAACATAGTACATGTACAAGACTGTTGTACTGCATTAAGTCATATTACTCCAAGGGGTGGATGTCAACAGAGAAGTCCTTACAAGGAATCACATTTACTCTTCTCACCTCTCTTGCTTCAACAGGACAAAGTCTGCTTCGACTACCATGGCACCCCGAAAATAGCAAGTCACAAGAGTGTGACAAACATAGAAAAGAAAATGACGATAGTAAGGATTAGGAAAGAAAAAGCAGCAGTTTCCTGTTGCTGTTCAAGCACAGTAATG
>NW_004797820.1:325672-326791 GCF_000002075.1 Aplysia californica
TAGAAGACCGTAAATACCTGTCAGAGTAGGGTGTGATGACTGAGATGTTGCTGTGGTCCTCTGGGTTCCACGTTAGCAGCTCATCTGTCCATACCAGCTTGAAGTACACGTTGAGTCGTATGTACTGTTGTGAACAAAATAACAGAAAGTTCTAGAGATCAGATCAGATCAGATCAGATCAGATCAGATCAGATCAGATCAGATCAGATCAGATCAGATCAGATCAGAGTTTTTGTCCCTTGCAACACAGATACGTCTAGATAAGATAAGATAAGATAAGGTACGGTAAGGTAAGGTAAGGTAAGGGTTTTTGTCCCTCAGATAAGTCTAGATAAGATAGGATAAGATAAGATATGAGTTTTTGTCCTTTCCGACACAGATAGAGCCCTATTCGGAAATCGAACTGGGGTCTCCTGGGTGTAACAACGAGGCGTCTAACCGCTGCACCAAAGACGCTGATTAGAATAAAATACTTTTCCCCCCCTTTTGGTAAGTGTTTTACAGAGCTCGCAACTGCATAAGGTCATATGAGCGCGCGGGACACATTAAACACTTTCAGTTGGTAGGAAATTAAAATTTTGAATTTTTTTCGGGTGGCGCCGAAGCCTACTCTTATCAATTTTGGACCACCAAGGGATCTTCAATGTGCGCAGCTTGCACACAGGACCTCCGAGATTTCTCGCCCTTATCCGAGAAGTCTTGGTGTAGATTTTACCTACCAGAACATCAGGGGTGTGGATGAAAGACAACAGACGGAGCCGAGGAGTAGCAGTACAAAAGCTGCAGAAAGAGACAGGAGTCCAGAGGATGGCGCAAAGGGGGTGAGGGGGTCGGGAAAGAAAGTGGAGACGAAAGCAGACGACAGAACAATAAATGACATTGTTAGAGAGTGAGCAGGAATGGATGCGAAAGGAGAACATTTCAGACAAGAAAATTTACCGTCGCTATCTGGATTCGAACCTGGGACCTATTGAATGAGAGGCGAATACCTTAACCTCTAGACCACGAGAGCCCCCCCCCAGAAAAAGATAGATAACATTTTATTGATCTTCAAATAGAAAATTTGCTGCGGCATATGTACACGCACGAACTTGCACACGTCTACATACGCACACACAC
>NW_004797820.1:328645-331679 GCF_000002075.1 Aplysia californica
TCACGTGCGCAACTTGCACACGAGACCTCCGAGATTTTTCGCCCTTGTCCGAGAAGACTAGACGTAGATCTTTCCTACCGGAAGATCAGGGGTGTGGCTGACAGACAGTAGTAAGAAGGAGCCAAGAAGTAGCAGTTGAAAGGCTGCAGAGAGAGTCAGGAGCCTAGAGGAGGGGGCAAAGGAGGTGAGGGGGTGGGGGCAGAAAGTGGAGACGAAAGCAGACGACAGAACATTGTCAGAGAGCAGGAAAGGATGTGAAAGAAGAAAATTTTAGAGGAGAAAAATTTTCGTCGCTAACCGGATTCGAACTTGGGACCTATTGAATGAGAGGCGGACACCTTAACCTCCAGGGCACGAGAGCCCCCGTTACAAAGTAATTTAGTACAGTAATGAGCTCAGACTCAAAGGTAAGGTTGAGCGTGTCGGTGACATGGGGTTTAAGGGAGTGGTCACTGGGGTGGATCCTTGAGCAAGACACGACAACCCAAGCTAAAGAAAACAGGGCGTTGTACACTGGAGGCCAGCAACGACATGTTTGTGAAAATGTTCTGTATTGTTGTAATAATAGTATGTATCTATGTATGTATCTCGTATGTATATAATACAGACTTCAACAAAAGTTAAGGACCACTTGCAAACACTCTGAGTGGTCTTCTTGGGTCGACCTGCACGTGGGCGTTCTTGGACTGATCCAGTGGCTTGGTGGCGCTGCCTCAGGCTGACAATGAGAGAGTGTGACACTGCAAGCCTTCTGGCAACTTCTCGGGCTCCAACTCCCTCCTGCAGCCATGCCATAGCTCTGGCCCGATCAAAATCTCTCAGCTTTCGTCTTGGTGGCACGTTGATGCGATACTGGCTTATATTGCCACCATAGTGAGCACAGTTCGAGACCGTATGTCTGTTTATGACGTGCACCAGGAATTTTAACTGAGGAATGTCCGTGGTGTCGCACACAAGTCGATAAAAAGCAGCCAATTTGGCTAGAATTTCACGAGGATTTCCGTGCAGCACATTATGGTTTTGCCCCTTAAGGAAGCTTTATAGTACGCATTGGTAATCCATTAACACTTTCAAAGCAAAAAAATGTGGAAACATTCCTTGCTGTCTTTTTTCGAATTTTTTTTTTAAATCAGGGCAATCTGTCGAGGTGGTTCTTAACTTTTGTTGAAGTCTGTATATTTATGTATGAGTGACTTAATAATCATGCACATACTTATGTATGTTTGTTTGCCATTGTAAGCCAAATTCTCCCCCTCGGGGATCACTAAATAAAATCTATTTATCTATTTATCTATCTATTTGTTTATTTATCTATTTATGTATTTATCTATTAATGTCTTTTTATCTACATTTGTATTTATGTATTTATCTATTTGTCTATTTATCTATTTATGTATTTTTTATGTGTCTATTTATCCATTTTATAATAATAATAATAATAATAATAATAATAATAATAATATTAGATTGTATTTATATAGCGCTCTATCCCATACTAGTATAAGCTCTGAGCGCTTTACACTAATCACTTAATTATTAACACAAGAAAACAGATTTCACAGAAGCAAGAAAAACCAGTTTAACAACACAAAAAAGAACTTTCACAACCATGCATTAACTATACACAAAAGGACAGTGAAAAACAATGTAAATATATAGGCTATGTACATGTATACATGTATTTAAAAAATCAGCTACTTAATAACACACTATAACTACCAATTGAACAAATGAGTCTTGAGCAATCGCTTAAACCTATCAAAATGGGGTGCCCACTACGGCTGGATCGCCCGACTCGATCGCCTGAAACTGAAAACAAACACGTTTGTTTTTGAGGCGATCGAGTCGGGCGATCGGGCCTTTCGGGCCGATCGGCCGATCCCATCCGTAGTGGGCACTGGGCACCCTGAGGCAAGGTGTTCCAGATTTTTGGGCCAACTTTTCTCCCCAAAAGATCGTACATTTTGTAATTCTATTTTAGGGGCTCTGAATTTTGTTGCATTTATGTATTTATCTATTTCTCTTGGGCCTTTTTCTCCAGCCCAGCCCAAGTCTTCCTGACTATACCCAGTGCACACTGCCATCAGATTCATTTGATTCAATCCGTATGAGCCACAGTTTCCTTCATGAATAGGGCAAAGGCAACCATGTTGCCACAATAATATTATGACCGAATTCAACTAAACTTGACTTGTTCTTTCGAAGTCAGATAGGCTACGTTAATTTTTCAAGGTCGCAAGTCGAATCGTCGAATCGATCGTATTGTGCCATTCCCTGAGAGAAAACCTGTCTGGCCCCGCCTCAGTTTTTGTTGTTGGTTTTTTGTTGTTGTTTTTTTTTTTTTGCTTTTTTTGTGGGTAAGTGTTTTACGGCGCTCGCAACTGCATAAGGCCATATGCATTTTCAATCACTAAGAAATTTTGAATTTTGCCCGGGTGGCGGCCGAAGCTTACTCTTATCGATTTTGGACCACCAAGGGATCTTTAACGTGCGCGATTTGCACGCGGGACTTCCGAGATGTTTCGCCCTTGTCCGAAAAGGCTAGATCTAGGTGTACATCTTTTCTACCATAAAATCGAGGGTGTGGCTGAAAGACAGCAGTAAGAAGGAGCCAAAGGGTAGCAGTAGAAAGGCTGCAGAAAGAGTCAGGAGCCCAGTGGAGGGGGCAAAGGGGGTGAAGGGGTGGGGGAAGATAGTGGAGACGAAAGCAGACGACAGAATACTGCAAGAGAGAAGGAAAGAATGGGAAAGGAGACGATTTTAGAGAAGAAAATTTTTCCATCGCTACCCGGATTCAAACCCGGGACCTTTGAATGAGAGGGGAACACTTAACCTCCAGGCCACAAGAACCCGCAGCATCAGTTGTATGAAACTGATTGGCAGTAAGTCAGCATCTATGGCTCAGCATTATGTTACATTGCTTGAACGACCTTTCCTTTATTATTTTAAAATGTATTTATTTATTTATTTGTTTGTTTTTTTATTTGTTCATTTATTTATTTATTTATTTATTTATTTATTTATTTATTTATTA
>NW_004797820.1:331779-334086 GCF_000002075.1 Aplysia californica
CATTTATTTATTTATTTATTTATTTATTTATTTATTTATTTATTATTTATTTATTTATTTATTTACTTGTTTGTTTGTTTGCTTGTCTATTTATCTAAATCGTGATACAAGAATGTCTGTTAATATTATTTTCTTGAATGTGAATTACGTACTTAAATCATGTTGTGTCGCGCATAATTTGGATCTTCATGGGGGGGGGGGTTCTGATGTGGTGCTGTTTGTTTGTTATTGAAGTTGAGGGGGGGGGTCTGTTACATATACATATGTAATGGGAAATGTAAAATAAAAGAAAACGGATAAAATACCTTAACGTATCTGTTTGAGTTGATTTCTGTTGACGTAATCCAAAATAGACTTACTCACATGTTAATACAATTATTTTCACTGGCACAAACAGCAAAGTTAAAAATTATCATTTCTATCCGGTCACGGTGGAATCAGGCGTTTGATCATTTTGGGGTAATCTCAAAGCTTATTTGTTTGTCTTGTTTTTCAAGAAATAAAAAAAATAGGGAATCTACCCATCTATTCTAAATAGAAGTCGAACTATTTGTAATTTAAATAAGAAGGGGTTGCCCGGTTTCAGAGGGGAAAAAGGAAGAAAATGGTCACCATAGTTAGGAGACTTCCAAAGCTTGAGTGTCCTTAACAAATTCACATGTTTTTATCATCTTTATTTCCTTTTTTTATTATTGTTTTTTTATTTTTAGTGTATCTATTTATTTTATTTCATTTTATTTTATTTTGTTTTACTATTTTTTTTATTTTTTTTTATTTATTTATTTTATTTTGGGTTTTTTAATTTTATTTCATTTTTTTAAGGGGGGGGGGGGGGGGCTTTGATCAATGTCTTAGACGAAAATCCACAGAAAAATCAGATAATGGTCATAAAAGGTGTTGAGCCAAAGAAAAAAAAATCAATAAAATAGTCCCAACAGGCGGAAAAATGTCGGTTTTTCATTATTTTGACGAGCGCCTCAGTTCACCACAATATACCACACATAATATATTTACAATTGAAATTCGACACTGTCTCGTAAAACTTCACACAATACAGAAAGGGGAACAATCCGAGTGGGACGTACGTACTGGCCTTTAGGTCTCTGAACAGCGGCAAACCAACAGTGCTGCTACTGCCAGCTAGATTAGATTATTATAACGCCAGATTTGTCCTTACAGTCACATTGCTGTGACGTAGGCCTCCTACTTTTTCTAATACATGGCGCACGATCAGAGCACTAATGGTATTGACTCAAGCAATCGACATCCAGTGCCCACTCTTGAGGTGGGCCATAATAGTTATTGCAATTGCATTGATAGAGGTCAGAATGTATAACAATCGGCCATTTTGATTTCTTTCGCTGCAGCTAATAAGGGTGGTTGAAGTATAATGCTAGGTGGGTTTGTTTTTTCTTCGGATACTTTCTTTACACATTATTATACCCGTGATACGTATTAAGTGATACTGACCATAGTATAATACATCAAATCAGATTCTACTGCTGCAGTGTGGGCCAACGGTGTTTCTAATGTGGTGGATTTTATGTGCTCAAGTCGTGCTCATTATCCCTTTAAGACTATTAGACTCATATTATCACCACTGCAATTTTCATGGAAATGATACTTATTTTCATAATCATAACAATAATTATATAAATACTACTACCAAAATAATAATGATAAGAGTAATGATAATAGCAGCAATAACAATAATAACAATAATAATATTAATGATAATGATAATGATAATGATAATAACAATAATAATAATAATAACAATAATAATAATAATAACAATAATAATAATAATGATCATGCTGATTTGGTAATAATATAATAGAAGAAGAAGAAGAAGAAGAAGAAGAAGAAGAAGAAGAAGAAGAAGAAGAAGTGTACAATACAACGTACAGAAGGCCATCCGGAAACCTGGCCAGTCACATAGTCTGGGAGAAGTAGCCTACGTAATCAGAAACAAAACGGTAGGCCATACTTTAAGCATATGAAGTACATTCGTATATGTGTGGCATCGTGGTGAAATCAGGCGCTCGTCAAAATAATGAAATCGGAGAAACCGTCAATTTGAATCGATTTTTCTTTTGAGGGCGGGGAGGGGGGCTCAATAGCTTTTTACACCCATTTAAAAATTCATTCCTGAGCGGATTTTTATTTTAAAAAGCGTTGATCAAAGGTACAAAAATAAGTAAATGTTCAGATTCCAAGGACACCACAGTTTAATTGGGAAGTCACCAAGCTTTGGCGGCCATTTTCTCGCCAATTTTACCTCTGACACCTGGTGACCCCCACCTC
>NW_004797820.1:335978-338545 GCF_000002075.1 Aplysia californica
CTCTCTCTCTCTCTCTCTCTGCCCATGTGCGCACACATCCACTATCTGTCTGTCTGTCTGTCTGCCACCCATAAAAATAAATCGAACAAAAATATCATCTTTAGGTGTAAGTACTAAATATAAAAAAAGAAGAAGTTTTTAAAAAAGTAATAGAGAACAGATTTCAACCGGTGTTACAACGAAATGATTTAATGCGTATGACTCACAGATCCCTGTTATAACGTCTAGAAATAATAGTGCTGAAAGTATCTAGAAACAGCTTCACTTTTACACAAATAAGTAGGCCTAAATTTTTGAATAAATCAATTGTGACTCGAAATATCACTTTGACCATTTGATTAAAACAGTTTTTGTCAGCATCTACACACTTTGAGATGTGCTTCTTCAGGGGACGGAGCGCTTATGGGAATGCCCCTTGTGCAGTGATGTCGGTACTTCACACAAGTAAACAAGTAAACGAGTCTTCGTTTCTTGTCCAAGCTAACATTTCAATCAAAGTAAATTTGTTTGCTGGTCTGTCTGAATCCGTTTGAACAATTGAAAAAGAGATATTCTCGAACAAAGTAATCGACATATGTAGTCCATTATGAATAGTTGTAGATCGCACATAACAATAATAACATGCTAGATTCTGTAGAGTAGGTATATCACGTGCCATAATATGATCGCTTTTAACCAAAAGTGGGCATTGCCCTACCTATCGGAGAAGTTTGGTTTCATCGGTGTGTAAATTTGTTTGGTTATAGAGAAAGAAAACTCTCCTGGTCTTAAACTGAACAAGGGTCCAAAAACTTAACCTTCGATTTCCTCAAAACTTTATTTTTCGGGATAGTCCTCTTGTGCTTAAAAGCGGCCATATTATATCAAAATGAAAGTTTTTATTTTTTAATTATTAGATCCCCTTTACGTGCAGCTCAACTTAAGCCTTATCAACCTATATGATGAGACTAAGATCAAGATACATGTACATTTTTTTTAAAAGAAGATGGAAAAGAGGAGAAAAAAACTGGAGAAGAAAGAAGCAATAACTGATAAATTTAGTAGCGGGCCATCTAATATGTAATGAAAGTGATCCGGTATTTTTTTTTTTTTTACTCGTGGACCTGTCAAAAGCTAAAAGTAAAAATTGACCAGTGATCCTATTGGTTATTCAATAGTCCAGTGCCTATTGGGGAATCGACAAACCGATCGCCTGATTTGCAGACTGAAAACAAACGCCTTTGTTTTTGAGACTGCGAGTCGGGTGATCGGATAATTGTGCAACGATGGTCGCTTTGGGCCCTCAATCAGGCGAGCCCCGCCTACCAGCCGAACCGAACCGAGCCGAACCGACCCGAACCGACCCGATCGTGCCAATGGCTACACCCTACGGGGTGCCCACTACGGATGAGGTCGGCCTAGACGGTCAGAGACGGTAATATAAGAACATATAGGGATTGGCTGATCGTGCCGATTGCCCGACTCGATCGCCTTGTTTTCAGTTTCCGGCGATCGAGTCGGGCGATCGGCCCGATCCAGCCGTAGTGGGCACCCCGTTGAAGACTACACGGGAAAAACGACGGTAGTCACAAACTGAAAATCGTGAGGGTACCAATTTTGAATGCTTGTTGACTCATAACTGTATTTCTGTTCAACTGTTGGTTGATTAGTGTTTTTAAGTTTTCCATTCAACAACACTTAGCTCTAACAATAAACCACCAGTCAAATAAATATATGACGTTATGAGTCCGCAAACTTTTAAAATTGCCACCCTTACAATTTCCAGTTTGTGACTACCGTCATTTCCCCCCGTATTCTTCGTATACCAGTAGTATGTAAACGTGATCCCCGTCTGTAACAACAAGGTTCGGCTATGACGGGGATATCAAGTCGTTGTCGGCGCTGGTGTTATAACATGGACCACTGTACTGTGTTTTCGATCAAATTAATCATATCCTTCAGGAGTGGGTGGTTGGCGCGTGCTCTGTGTGTGGTTTGCTCCTTCTTTATTTCTTCTCAGTCCTATCACTATCAAACACCTGTCGTTCATATCTCTCCTCGTTTTCTCTTTTTGTATTTTGTTACATGTACTCTTTTGCGCGATAATTTCACGTGCTTGGATTGGACACATTTGATGGAACGACATTGATAAATTTCATTTATGTTCCGGATCTCACGTAAAGCGACATCTCCTTTATAAAAGGTGTGTGTGGGTGTGGGTGTGTGTGTGTGTGTGTGTGCATTAATGTATATTGCTTGAGATGAAAGGAAGTCATAAGAAACGTTTTGAAAATGGGTATTCCAAAGTAAAGCACTTTGAGCTACTTTTTTGGAAATGCTCTATAAATGTTATATATTATTAATATTATTGTAAAACCCAATTTCATACCTAACCGTCTGGCGCTAAAGGAATCAAAGAATGTCTAAAGAGTAAGTTCGTTCAATGCCCCAAGTTTCATTTTGTTTGTTTCTTTTCTCAGAATATCCACAGTCGTTTGATACACTGATCAGTACTAACGGGTTATATGGGTGCAAAGAACATAGAAATTGTGAAGGATTTGTAAAGATATAATATGGGATAAAATAAG